>NC_048314.1:1157885-1210043 GCF_013100865.1 Trachemys scripta elegans
CCCCCCCCCCCCCCCCCCCCCCCCCCCCGGAGTGCTGCTTTACCGCGTTATATCCGAATTCGTGTTCTATCCGGTCGCGTTTTATCGGGGTAGAGGTGTAGCTGAAATAGGCAGATCTTCCCTTTACAATTTCCCCTTTTAAAGTAGTACTGAATGTCAGTGAATGCAATGAGTAATACTGAATGAGCAATATGGTAAGATAATTAAATAACTGCATTGACTTATTTTTGTTTAGGAGAATCCATCCTCAACATACAGGATTCTGAAGACTATCCACCTTCAAGATCACCATCATTTTCTATAGTTTCAGAGTTATCTGCCAATGATGGTGTTTCCGTCACATCATATATGTCCCATAGCCACAGTATATCACATGTAGCAAAAAGAAAATCTCCATCATCCAGAAACAACCATAGCTAAATTTGTGATCAGAACCAGCAGATTACAAAAAGAGGAAATTGATGAAAAAATTGCCCGGTTTGTTTATGCCACAAACTCTCCTTTCCGTATGACTGAGAATCCACACTTCATTAACATGGTTCAGTCATTAAGACCAGGATACAGTCCACCCAGCACAGCAGATGTCACAGGCAAATTGCTGGATCAAGTGTATGAAAGAGAAATTGAGCAGTGTGCAAAAAGGTCTAGAGGGTGAAATTGTTAACCTGCGTCTTGATGGGCGGAGCAATGTCCACTATGATCCTGTTGTATGTGCTTGTGTGACGACAGAAGAAGGGAATGTCTTCCTTACAGAAACAATTGATACATCAGGAAATTCTCACACAGCAGAATACTTACAAGAAGTAGCAGTAAAATAGGGTTACCATATTTTGAGTGTCCAAAAAGAGGATACTCCACGGGGCCCTGGCCCAGCCCCGCCCATGCCCCCGCCCCAACTCCATCCCTTCCCCAAAGTCCCCGCACCAACTCTGCCCACTCTGCTGCTTCCCGCGAGCATTTGATTCGCGGGAAGCCTGAAGCAGGCAGCAGGTAAGCTGGAGCGGGTGGGGGGAGGAGGCGCGGCCCAGTCTGGCCCCCGCAACCGAGCGGCTCCCTCCGGTGGCCGGCCCCAGCATCTCCAGCCTGGCTTGGCTCCTGAGGTGCTGGCCCCGGGCCAGCCCCCGGCCCCGCACTGCCGGGCCCAGCACCCCCAGCCTAGCACCCCCGGGCCCGGCCCCGCACCAGCCCCCGGCCCAGCACTGCTGGCCCCGGCCCGGCCCCCGGCCCAGCACATCCCTATTTTCCCGGACGTGTCCGGCTTTTTGGGATTTCCCCCCGGACGGGGATTTGAGGCCCAAAAAGCTGGACATGTCCGGGAAAATCTGGACGTATGGTAACCCTAAGTAAAAGCTATAACAAACTGTGGGGGGAAAAAATTCAAATGTCTAGTAAGCAGCTTCATTACAGACAATGCTGTAAATGTATCCAAGATGAGAAGAAATTTAGAAGAGAGTGAAGAGAGTCACAAGCTAATAACGTATAGTTGCAGTGCACATTTGATGTATCTCCTAGCCAAAGACTTCAGTGGTCCAGAAATAAAGGCTAATGTTGTTGAAATTGCAAAATACTTCTGTAACAACCACTTTGCAGCAGCTGCTCTGAAAGAAGTGGGAGGAACCAAGCTAACTCTCCCACAAGACATGCGATGAAACTCAGTAGAGCAGTGGTTCCCAAACTTGTTCCTCCGCTTGTGCAGGGAAAGTCCCTGGTGGGCCGGGCCGGTTTGTTTACCTGCTGCGTCCGCAGGTCCGGCCAATCGTGGCTCCCAGTGGCTGCGGTTCGCTGCTTCGAGCCAATGGGAGCTGCTGGAAGTGGCGGCCAGTACGTCTCTCTGCCCGCACCACTTCCCGCAGCTCCCATTGGCCTGGAGCAGCGAACCGCGGCCACTGGGAGCTGCGATCGGCTGGACCTGCGGATGCGGCAGGTACACAAACTGTCCCGGCCCGCCAGGGGCTTTCCCTGCACAAGCGGCGGAACAAGTTTGGGAAACTCTGCAGGAGTGGATTGTTTTGAGCACTATATCAAGAACTGGCCTAATCTAATGAGTTTGTCAACAAAATCATGAAAAAATAGATGGCACTGTCACAGCCAAAGTTCTCAACACTGGGCTTAAGAGAAATGTTGAACACATGCTGAGTACCTTGAAGCCTATTTCTGTAGTCTTGAACAAAATGCAGGGAAATAGCGGTTGAAATTTGGAAGGAACTGAGTGAGATCTTAAAGAGAAATATGCAACGACAGAGTTAAATTACAAGCATTAAAAAAAGAATGGGACAAGCGCTATCTCCAGCTCATTTTCTTGCAAATATTCTCAATACTCGGTACCAGGGTCAAACAACTGCTGAAGAAGAAGAGTTGGCTCTGACATGGACATCCAGCAATCATCCCTCCTTAATGCCAACTATAATAAACTTCAGAGCTAAGGGTGAACCATTCAAGAAATATATGTTTGCTGCTGATGTTTTAAAGAAAGTCACCCCAGTGAACTGGTGAAAGTCACTTAAGCACCTGGATTTAGAGACTGTTGAAGTGATAATCTCACTTTTAACAGCAGTAGCCTCTTCTGCATGTATAGAAAGAATATTTTCTTCTTTTGGACTAATTCATTCCAAATTGAGAAATCGTTTGGGACCTAGGAAAACTTGTTTTTCTTTTCCAGATTATGAACAAACAGGAAAATGAAGGTGAAGACGACTGAGTTGGCTGCAGAAGCCAATATTTAAAGTTTCTCATGTTGACCTGAATGACAGTCGATGTAAATTTTTTAAATAAATATTTAATGTAACAATTTTAGTTTAAAAATTTTTTTAACAAAAAACAAACCTGATTTTAAAAAACTTGAATGTTTAATTAAATTAAAAAATGCATATGCTTGTTTTGTTAAAATATTATGTTTTCGGTGGGGGGTGGGGAATCCAGAATACATAATGTTGTTGTTTTAGTTAAATAAAACAATTTAAATGTCTGTCTGGTGATGTCGTCCTCCTCCTAATACAGCCTGGCAAGAAAATCCTCCAAATATTAATGATTAACCTGTTGAATTGGAGATCGTTCCCCTCCCAGTGACTTCATAAATATCTGCTTCAATTACCTTTGGTAAATGACGTAACCAAACAATCATTCACTTTCTGATACAGCTGTAAAACTAATCTGAAAAATTTTCAAAATAAATCACTTTTAAAAAATGTAGAGTGTGTACCTTCTAAGAATGAAACCTACATCTATCCCTGAGTTGTGAAGAATATGTATTAAGGTTATAACAGCCACCAAGAATGCGCTTTTATGTAGAAATCCATGATTAAATAGAGTCTTCCTGACTAGTGATTTAAATCATGATTTAAATCAAATCCAGCCTGGAGAGAATGGAAAAGTAGCATTATTTTCTTAGTTGCCCAAGATGGAGCTTGACCAGGATGCCTCTACCCCGACCTTTAATCAGAGACCCAAGAATAGGCTGTGGGCGATTGTGCCGTCATTTGTGGGGCCTCCAGCCCTCCCCGGTGCTCTTTAGAACATGCCGTTTCAAAGTGCTCTCAGCCTGACTGCATTAGGCGTTTGATGGTGATTTGTTTGATGGTGATTGATTACCGTGGTGGTTGGCGGTTTCCCCGTCGCTTGGTTGGGCGGGGGAGGGGAGCATTGCTAGCCTCATTCCAGAGGTGCCAGGTGTTGTGCACGTTTGGACTTTGCACCGAAAGGCCTCAGGTCCCAGGAGTAGGTGAGGTTCTGTTTCAGTTTTGAACCCAGGTGTCCGGGGCCTTGCAGCACGATGAGCCTGCTCTGCTCTCCGAAGAGTTGGGGTTGAACTAACCCGTGTAGGCCCCTGGCCTATAGTTGTGTGGCTGATGGTCCCGTCCGCATGTCAGCGTGCTGCGACGCGTGCCTGCAGTGTTGCCCTCGAGCGAGCGGCCTGCAGGGAGGAGAAGAGTCTGTTACTACATGCACCTCAAGGAGATCTCCCTTAGCTCAAGTAGCAGAGGCCCATGTGGTAGGAGCTAGAGGTCCCGGGTTCCATGGATGGCGCCTCATGCGAACAGTGCAGCTGACGACCAATGTGTCTGCCTGTGTGTGGCCCATGCCCTGGGGACAGGGATGATCTGTTCCCTGCAACGCATATTCAGCCACTCGATGCCCCGGCGTGCTGTATGGAGTTCCAAACAGGGTGTAGTCTCTGGTCAACAACTCGGTTAAAGCTGGGACTTGAGCTGTGTGGACGCCGGTTTGTTTGCATGTGTACTCATAGCTGTTTTCATTAATAAGCCTCTTCTGCTTAAACTGGCCTGGGATTCCATCTTCTGGGCAGCTCCTGCTGGAGAGAGGACTGTAGGTAGCAGCAAGCAGCGCAAAGACCACCCAAGGCAGGGCATGGGGACAGACGCTGCTCAGTGGGCGTCAGATGCTCCAGTACTAGCGTGCTGATGAAAATGTGGGGTTGGCTGTTTAAAGCAGAGAGACAGTCAGAGCTGCATGACTGCTTCCCTCCCCCCCGATGAGTCTAAACCCTATAATGAGTCATGGCCAGACACATACACAGGAACGCAGGGCCCGTCAGCTCCACAGTGACGAGCCTCTTCCAGCTGCGTGAAAGGGGAGCCCGGTTCGGGGTCAGTCAGGGGCAGGCTGGTACAGATGCTGTGGGTCAGTCACTAGAGTGAGACCAACTCCTGGGTGCCCAGCCAGTGCAGTGCAAGGCATGGTGTGCCGGCTGAAGGCTGCTCAGACAATGCCTTCTGCAGCACTCCCCATTTGGGGCCGGGGGGGGGGGGGGGGAACGTAGCGTGTGGGGTTGCAGCCTTGAGACTCTGGTCCCAGGCAGGGAGCACCCCATAGTGCTGTTGGGAAGGCTGCCTGTGACTGCGGGTCCCAGCTGCTGGGCTTGCAGATTCAGTAGGTGCCAAGCAGGTGGCCAGCAGTGAATGGGTCCATGCCCCACTCTGAGCTAGCTGGGTGGGTAGTGCCACTGTCTGAGGCATTACTGGCTCCTGCCTTAGCCTGCACACTTGGGTCACACTCACTTGTGCTGCTGCACACTGACCCGTGCATTCCCGCTGGAGACTGGCATCTGCACAGTGCGCGTGCTGGCACCTTCTCCTGCAGAGATGGGGCTGGCTGCCACCACGGGGCCTGGCCTCTCTAGCCCTGTGTCCCAGATGGCAGCATCTCTGCTCTTTGTCTCGGGGAGGGACTGCTCTAGGGTGGCTCCTATGCCCTCTCCCATCGCTCTTTGGGCCCTGAGCACTGCTGGACTTGCCTGGTGCATCTTTCCCATGCCCTGAGCAGCGCAGCTCGGAAGGGCCAGTAGTTCCGTGCTCGGGCAGGAGGCGGCTTCGCAGATTGCTCTGCGGGTGGGAACGAGTGGGGCTGCCATGCGTGGCTCTGCCTGCAGGTGCCTCCAGGGCTGCACCACGCTGGCCTCGTTAATCCTGGGCTTGGCGGATCTTGGCCGAGTCAGCAATGCAGCCCCAGAGGGGGTGGATACTTCATGGCTCTGGCTACATGCGGAGATGCCTTTTCCCCATGCTCAGGGCATTGCTAATAAAGGCAAGGGGAGCCCCAGGGCAGTCTGGCTGTGCCGAGCGAGTGAGTCTCAGCTCAGTTCCTCACACAGGTGCCTGCCTCCCCTACCACTGGCTTTCAGCGACATGCCGAGGGCTGAATGGGCCGCAGAGAGTGAGGGTCCAATTCCGAGCCGCACCCCCAGGAGGCTCAGTCTAGGAGAGGGGGCACCTCTAAGCCCCCTTTGTGCCCTCTCCGGATTCTGGGCTGCTCCAGGAGCTGAAGTGGTCCTGGGCTAAATCTAGCGGGGCCCATCACAGGCTGCAGTGCAGCTCGCCAGCCCCAGACCCCAAGCACCAAGGGCTCGCCCCGACCTCGGCACCTGGGGGGGAGCAGCATAGGGCTGTTCGTGGCTGCCCTGGAGGGATTCTGTCCCCAAATTCCTTCCTCCTCCCTAAGGGCCCTTTCCAGGCTGGGTAGCAGAGGCAGGGGGACGCTTGGCCTGCTGCCATCTCCGCTGCTCCTCTCTGAGGCTTCGGTCTCCAGGGTTGCCAGGCCCCACCAGCCGTGCGTTCCCCTGCTGGGGGAGTGAGGACCTGCCCACAGGGGGCAGAAGGGTGGTGCCCGGGCCGGCTTTAGGCCAATTCGCCCAATTCCCAGGAATCGGGCCCTGCGCTTTAGGCCCCTTTTTAATTGTATTTATTTTTTTTTTACTCGCTGGCGGTGGTCCGCTCCGGGGTCTTCGGCGGCATTTCAGCGGCAGGGGGTCCTTCGGTGCCACAGAAGACCCGGAGTGGACCCCCTGCCACTGAAGTGCCACCACAGCCCTGGACAGCCGCCGGGTATTCGAATCGGGCCCCGCAGTTAATAAAGCCAGCCCTGGGGGGTGCCCCAAGGCCACGTGCCCGCTAGGGGCAACCGACTGAAGCAATAGAGCTGAAACAGGAACCAATGCTGCAGCGTGGGCCTGAGAGCAGAGCTCACACCTTGTGGGGAGCTGTCTCTAGCACCCCCCACCCTGCGTTTCAAGGGGGGGGGTCTTGGCTTCATCCATGCTGCTGCCCCCCAAGCCCTGCCCCATTGCAGCCCACTGCCCCTTCTGTCCCAAAGCACTCTGCAGACATGACTGAAACCAGCCTGATCCCCACCCCCTGCCAGGAGCTAGGTCAGCATCCCTGTTTGAGAGGAAGGGAAGTTCAGGATGGCTGGATGCCAGGGCTCCTGGGTTCTATTAAGGGCTCTGCCATTGATGTGCTCGGTGACCTTGGCCAAGTACCTCCCCTGCTCTGTGCCTCAGTTTCCCCACCTGGAAAACCGGGGTGATCCCCTCTTCAGGGGCCTGAGGATTATTTCATTCACAAGGCATGAGATGGGCAAAGTATTTATAAATTACCCTCCTTTTCACAAATGGGGAAACTGAGGCCCACGGAGAGGCAAGGAGCAGTAGCACCGGATGCCCTCATGGTCCGTATTTGAGAAGGGACTCCGGGGAAGGGCTGCCCTGGTGTTGGGCGACTGCAGCTCGTTGGAGGGCACGGCGCGTAAAGCTAATTAAATAGCTGCGGAGACAGTGGAGGGGAGCCCAGCCCACCGCCTGTCACAGCCGCTGTCTCCCACGCTCCTCTCCAGCGGGGTAGCACTATGTGGGGTAGGAACGCTGCGGAACAGCATGGAAAGCAGCTGGTGTGACGGGCTGAGTGCCGAGCTCAGAGTCTTGCCAGGAGTCCTCCAGCACACGAGCTGCCTGCTTCGATCTACTCCTTGCCAGGGGGTCCTCTGCCAGGACCCCCCTGGGGGCAGAGATGTGCCAGGCCCAGCTGCTGGAGACACCGTACCGTTCCACAGCTTGGGGCTGGAGTCTCTGCCGTAAGAAGGGCTGGGGAGTGGTCGGCTCTTGGCAGGACTTGGGACCCCCCCCCCCCCCCCGTCAGGTGGCTTGGGCTGCCCTGTGATCAGAGGCAGAAAGCACCGTGCTGCAGGTGGCTCTCGGGGCCATGGGCCTGAGGGGTCCCCACCTGGCCGTGATCTTCCCGGTGCAGAGGAAAGGCTGGTGGGTGTGAAGAAGGGTGGACAATGCACGCTGATCCCTGGAGCCGGGAAATCTTCCTAAAGCCCCGTCCCGTTGGCCCCGTCTCCTGGGAGAGAGACTGGCGCTGGTTTGGCTCTCTGGACTAGCAGGGAACTAGGGAGAGGGCGGGCTGGCTAGCTGGTGCGGGGGAGTGTCTGTGAGATGTAAGGGAGAGGGGGTGTTGGGGGTAGCCCAGGGACCTGCTTTTACAGGTGGGCATCAGTATCTGGGCTTTCTGCCTCCCAGTGTGGGTGTGTGGCACAGGGGCTCTCCCCTGCATGGCAAGTGGGTGTGGATGGAGTTGGTATTTAATCAGGTTACTGCAGTGAACAACCAGCCCAGCCCTCTGCGTTGCTCTCCTTTGCCCCACACTGTTCACCCCCATCTGTGTCCTGGCTCCCCTCCCCCATGGCGTCACAAGGCGCGTGAGGCTCTGGGCAGGGGGGCTGTGCCCATGGGGCAGCCTGGGCCTGGAGCACTGGGTGACTGAGGTTAAAATCTCAAGGGCAAAATCAAGATTAAATCCTTCCTTATGTCCTCACCTGCCATGCTGCCTGCAGCTCGCCCCGCCCTGCTGGGGCCTCTGCTTTATCCCACCCAACCCCGTCCTGCCGTGCTCCTGGTTCGCCAGCTGGGTGGCGCATGGCACAATGGGGCCCTGCTCTAGACTAGAGCTCGGCTCAGGCCTCACCTAACTAGATCACAGCCAACCTGAAGCCGACCCAAGCCCCTCGGGTTGTTTCCATGCCTGACGTGTGGAGTCTGGTCCCGTGGGGTCCAGGTTGGGCTGCCAGGCTCTAGCCACTGCCCGGACTCCATTGTCTTTATTTTGTGTCCTCCAGGCAGCCACTGAGCGAACTGTCCCCTGGACCCTCTCCCGTGGCCCAATCCCTCGGTCACGCCCCATCCCGGCCCGGCCCCGTGCACCCGAAGGGCAGCTAGTTCTCCCCTCCCCCTAGGCTGCACCACCGCCTTGTCCTCCGGGCTCGGCCTGGTGGGGCTTACTTGCTCCCCACGCCCTGTGTCCACAATCCCTCTCCAGCCGCCTCCTGCCTGTGGGGTCGGGGCGGTGACTGCTGCATGCCTCGCTCCGGCTAGCGCCGCCAACGAGCTGCAGCACATTCACTCTAGGACACGCGCAGCGAGGCGGTGACAGCTGGCAGGAGTGGGTCATGCAGCCCCTGCTGACACCCCCAGCCCCTGGGCCGGAGGAGGTGACCAGAGACCACCGAGCCTGAGAGAGTCGGGGTGTTTTTATACCTGGCACTGCTAGTGGGGGCCCGTCAGGTTCAAGGCCTGCCCGGCTCCGTGGCTGGGTTCCTGGGCCCTGCTTAGCCCTGTGGGCTCTGGCTCGCTGGGTGGTTAAAGGTCCCAGGGAGCCGTGGGTGGGCTTGGGAGGGGGCTAAGTGGGCGTTCGCATCCATCCCCAGCCGTCTCTGCGGCATCTGCCTTGCACATGCTATTGGGGTCAGCGAGTCCTGTGGATTAGTGCGATTTACCACGCTGCTGGGAACCCGCCCCCGGGAGGGGCAGGGGCTGGTGGTATTCTTGGCCTCTGCAGCACTTCCGAGTATTAGCTACGGCGCCAAACAGCTGGGGAATTACTGGCTTCGAAACTGCTCCCTGCCTCCACCCAGCCCCCTTCCTTGCAGTGTCAGTCGCTTCAGTGAGTCACTTCTCTGCTGGGAACAGCTCCAGGATCTCTCCTCCCCCCTCCCCCCGAAGAGCTCAGCCTGTGGGGGGCCTGGGCCTGGCCTCCTCCGGCGCTGGGTTTCCTTAGCACCCCTCCTCGTCCCTGGGACTGCAGGAGCTCCAAGCGGCCCCAGCTGAGCTCCAGGCTCCCCATGAGAAGGCACCAACACAGCGCCAGCGCGCGTCTGCTATGGGACCATCTCCTGTGCTGGCCCTTGGGATGTCTGGGGAGCAGCGAGTCTGTAGGTCACAGATGTGTAGGCACTGAGCTAGCGATGGCAGGGGGCCAGGGCGACTCATTCCTTGTTTCGCACCTATTGAGTGAGACGTTTGGGAGAAAAGCTCTGCTGGATAAAGACTCAGACCCTGCCCCCTCTTCAGTTCTGGGCTGAGAGTCAGTCTCCCAGCAGAAACGGGGTGACAGGCCCTTTAGTTACAGACAGTGGGGGCAGACCAACTCCACTGCTCTTAGTGCGTCAGAGGAAGGGCAGGCTTCCCTGGTTTCCCCTTTTCAGGTCGTCTTGTAAAAGATGGGGACAGCCCGTGGGCTCCGAATAAGTTGCTGATGCTGCCCTTGTGGTGGAGAGTTTGGGAGCGGCTGGTTTGGAGGGGGACGGTTTCAGTCGCTCTTGTTTAAAGAAATGTCCCATCCCCTTCCCGGCACCTCTGTGCTAATCTGTCCTTGGCCTCCTGGCCTGCCCTGGTAGTTCATACCATTGACCCCTGCACTGTTTCTCCTTTTAGAGGGTCTCTGGGGGAATGTCAGAAATCAGACAGAGCTGAACTGACAGGGAGGGAAGCTGTGGGTGTGTTTGTGTCTTAGGCCTGGCCTACACCCAAGGTTTCACCAGCGTGCAGGAAGTCAAACCTGGTGCAATCAATCTCCTGTGTGGCTGCCCTTGCGTTTTAGTGGCACAGCAGCACTGCTGTAGCTTGGTTGAGAGGCGCTTGCTGTTTAAAAGGCTGCGTTGCGGGACTGGGCGTGTGTGACGCTGGCAGACCAGGTGCCAACTCAGGCCAAAGTCCCAGGCCTCCACTGAACACTGACAAACGCCCAGCTGGAGTCAGCCTGGCTCACCTGGGCAGTAGGATTGTTAAAACTTGTTTAATGTTAGACTTTATGGAGTGCTTGTGAGTTGCTGCCGCATTAATCTCACTTCCAACATCTGTGTCCCATTACTCCGCACTGCAAGGTCACATGTGAGCAGGTGTCTGGTGAGCCTCTGTAAATCACGGGACAGGAGAGTGTGACGTGCTGATCTCCAACCCATGGTGTTCTGTCCTGCCTGACCAGGAAGACCCGTCCACAGGAGATGGACTAGAGTGGAACATCAAAGAGGACAAAAGATTCTGTTTGCCCCTCCCCGCAAGACGAGTCTTGCAAGTGAATTCCTCAGGGCTGAGTTTACAGCTCAAAGAGGGGGAGAGGGGAACTGTACCTTTGTGCTGCTTGGATTCTGGGGGGAAGGATTACTAGGCCCAGGCAAAAGATCCCCAGTGCTTAGCCTGGGTTCGCCCTAAAGGACATGTAGAGCTGCTGCTGATAGAAGCTGCTATTACCTTTTGAAACTTAAGATTGGAACTCGCGTGTGTGTTTCTGTTTACCAGCTTTGACCTTGTAAATTACTCTCGTTTCCTTGTCGTAGCTAATCAATCTTTAGCTATTTTATTATAGGATTGGCTACAAGTGTTTTTTCTTTGGTGTGAGATCTAAGGTGCAGTTGACCTGGGATAAGTGACTGGCCCTTGGGACCGGGAGCTACCTGAATATTGCTGTGAGCTTTGGTGTAAGGGACCACCCATCCCAAAGGCGGGCTCCCCTGGGTGGCAAGAGTGCCCAGGGGACTGTCTGTGACTCCATGTTACGGCTGTTGTTATGCCTGTGGAGTTCACACTTGATACTGGCTTGGTGAAACTCAGACCGTTTGGGGTTTGTGCCCTGCTTCTTCGCCAGCTGCCCTGAGGTTGGTACTCACAGGCTGCCTCGACAGCTTTTGTGTGTAAACAAGCCAGGAGAGGGAAGAATCAGTAGGAAGAGAAAACAAAGAATGTGGGGAAACTTGCCAGGTGGTAGTGGGTGTGAAGGGGGGAGGCCGCAAGGGTGCTGGGCAGAGCAGGGATGAATCCGACTGGGAAGAACAGCAGAGTTAGAAGGCATGAGAAGGCCTTGTGCTGGCACCAAGGGGTTGAATAAAGGGTGCCAGGGCAACCTGGCATTGCCAGGCTTCCTATAGCAACGCTTGTGGGAAGCAATGTTAGTCCCCTCTCCTTGCCGTGGTGTGACAGCTCCAGGAGCCCGCGTGAGGCTGAGTTCATGTGACCAGGGTCTGGGAGCGGAACTTGTTCCAAGGGAGGATCTGAATTGTAAATTTGGACCCCCAAAAATCTGGGGCTTCAGGGAGGAGAGCTAGCTCGGCCCCTTCTGTGCGGCAGGCTGGAAGGAGCAGGCGGGATTCACTCCCAGTTGGCACTTCGGGGTGGGGAGGGCTTAGTGTGTGACCCCAATCCGCAGAGGACGGGACAGGCCCATGGGCAGGGGAGCTACGCCCCTGCCTGGATGAGAGGGAGCCTGGCTGGCGGTGACCCTTGAGGATTTGGGGTTTCCAGACAGCTGCCTGGGGGGATGCAGCGCTGCTGAGAGGAGCCCTGGGGAAAGCAGGCGCCATGGAGAGGGAGTGTGTGTGTGAGAGAGAAGGGGTGTGGGGGGGTCCCTTCACTCGGAGTGAGGAGCAGCAGAAGCCCCATCCTGTCCCCTCCTCGGGTCACTTTCCCAGGCAATGCCCACTCTGTAATAGGGGCAATGCCCACTCTGTAATAGTACCGGGCTGAGCGCACGGGGCCCCTGTTAGCGCTGCTCTGTGCTCCTGGGGACCCCAGCACAGCCCTGGGGAGCCCAGGGGAGCAGGTAACGCTGAGCTGCGATTGCTGCATCCCTGGGTGAGCTTGGAGACGTGCTCCCCTTGCCTCTCCCTGTCCCCTAGGGCAGTGCTTCTCAAGCTATCTGAGGTGGGGGACCGGCAATTTTTTTTCCCCAGTGTGCCAGGGACCGGTGCCATATTATTATCCTATTCGACGCTCTTATGAGGAAACTTGCCACGGACCAGCAGCGGTCTGCGGACCACCACTTTGAGAAGCAGTGCCCTAGGGTGACCAGATAGCAAGCGTGAAAAATCAGGACACGGGGTGGGGGGGTAATAGGAGCCCGTATAAAAAAAAAAAAAAAAAAAAGGCCCAAATAGTGGGACTGTCCCTATAAAATCGGGACATCTGGTCACCCTTGTCACGGAGTATTGGGGAACTCAGGGCCCTGCACCCCCGGCTTCCTGCGATTCACTGCGACTCTCAGCCAGCCAGTAAAGCAGAAGGTTTATTTGGATGACAGGAATACAGTCCAAGACAGGTCTTGCAGGCACAGACAACAGGGACCCCCTCAGTTAGGTCCATCTTGGGGTCCCAAGGCATCCCAGCCCAGCCCCCCTTGGGAGGTCAGAGCCATCTCTGCCTCCCAGCCATCTCTCCAGCCTCCTTCCCACACTCTGGCTTCAGCGACCCCTCCCACAGCCTTTGTTCAGTTTCCCGGGCTAAGGAGTCACCTGGCCTTCCACCCCTTCCTGGGTTCTCGTGTTACACACTCAGGTATGCGCCCTCGGGCTGTCTCCCATCCTCCAATGCAGACTATTCCAGCCACACTCCCCTGTCAGCATTCACAGACCACAGTGAGAACAGGCCCAGTTCGTCACAACCCTACTGTCCCCTCCAGTGCATGGGCTCTAGCAGGGCCTGTGGGTGTGGCACCCCGTCCCCGCGATCGCTAAGCCCCGCTTCTTAAAGGCAGGGCAAATTCCCTTGTTGCTTATGAAAGTGGGGCTCAGTGAGAATCCTGCAGGGTGGGTCTGCTTCCCCCATGCATGCCCTGCTCTTGGATCGCCCCCCCCCCCAGCTCTGCTGCCCTTAAATCCAAACCTGCAGCCCCCTGCTAGTCCTGCCTGGGGCCTCTGTCACAGGCCTGGTGAGCTCCCCCACTGGCCACTTGCCAGGCAGGGCTGAGAGGATGCAAATGCTGACACCTCCTGTGCTTGTTGAGTGTGACCCGAGTCAATCATTGCCCTGCGCACACGCTCTGGGAGCAGACCCTCTATCCAGCCGCCCCGCCTGACAGCTGAGACCTCATGGCCCAACCGCCCAGCCCCTGGGACCAGTGCGGCCCCCCAGACTCTCCAGTAGCTTAACCCCCCTCTCCCTGCACTCCAGTAGGTGCGTGTTCTGGGCCTACAGGGGAACCCCTCAAGGGATAACACACAGGCAGATGTTGCCCTGGATTCTAACACCACTGCTCTGTATGGCCCAAGAAACGCACAGATCAGTACGACAGGAAAGAACCCTGCCTCAGTTTCCTCACCACTCTGAAGCATTTTGGGCTGGAGTCTGAGATCTGGGATTGTCCTGCTGCAGCTCATGGCCTGACTGTTGAACCGTAAGATGCTGGCCCTAGAGCCGCTTGCTTTCTCTGACTCCAGCAGCTAAACCAGGGGTCTCAAACTCAAATGACCACAAGGGCCACATGAGAACTAGTACATTGGCCGAGGGCCGCATTACTGACACCTCCCCCCGCCACCCTTAGCCCGCCCCCACTCCACCCCTTCCATGAGGCCCTGCCCCCATTCCAACCCCTTCCCTGAAATCCCCACCCCAACTCTGCCCCCTTGCTGCCCCCAGGGAGGGCAGGAGGGGTGTGGGGTGTGGTGGGGGCTCAGGGCAGGGAGTTGGGGTGTGGGGTGAAGGAGGAGTGTGGGGTGCAGGAGGGGTGCAGGGTACAGCAGGGGGTTGGGCTGCAGGGGAGCTTGGGGGGCGGGCTCTGGCCCGACACGCACCGGGGGCAGGGCAGGCCGCCTACCTGCCTGCCTGTCCCCGCACCGCTCCGGGAAGTGGCCGGAACCTGGGGGAGGAGGGGCACAAGGGTCTGTGTCTTGCTGTTGCTTCAGGCACCACCCCCAGCAGCTCCCATTGGCCGGGAACGGGGAACTGCGGCCAATGGGAGCTGCTGGGGGCGCTGCCTGAAGCAAGAGCAACACACAGAGCCCTGTGGCCCCCCCCCCTCCCCCAAGGTTCCAGCCACTTCCCAGAGCGGCAGGGGGCAGGGAGCTTGCCCTTCCCCCTGTGCGCGTCGGGCTGGAGCCGCTCTAGGTAAACGCTGGAGAGGGGGGCAGGGGGGCCGCGAGGAGCTCGCAGGCCGCAGAAAACAACCCCGTGGGCCGTGTGTTTGAGACCCCTGATCTAAACTGACCCTTCCACTCTGCTATGAAAGCTAGCCCATCTCCTCCCCTCTCCTGCCCTTCTCTCTGCAAAGCCTTCCCCCAGGGAGTCCTTTGCCACCCGGCTTTGCCACCTCTGGTCTGGCCTACGTTTAACATGTAGGTCACCATAGCTAAGGAAAATCCACACCCGTGAGCACCAGAGCTATACAGACCTCACCGTGGTGCAGACACAGCTAGGTCTTCCATCCTTTAGCCACTGCTGCTCGGGGAATGGGGGTTCCTAAACCAATGGAAAACTCCTTCTGTTACTGTAGGCCATGTTCATGTGGCTATGCCGGCCTCGCTCTGTAGCGATGCCACTAGAACCCCCATAGTGTAGACAAGCCTCTGCCTCTTTGGCCTGCTTTGAGAATTGTCCTTTGTCCAAACACCAGCCCCATGGGGAGAGTTGGAGAAAACCGGTTCTCCTGCCTTCATCCAACCCCCTTCACTTCCCCCTTGGGTGGCTGTAAGGTCATTCAGGTTAACTGCTCTCCATTGTCCCTGCCAGTCTGTGCTGGATTCCACACTTACAAGGAGGCATTTGATGAGACAGCAGTTTTCCTAGTCAGAAGTTCATAGGATCAACCCAGATCCATAAGTACAGTGAGATCCCCCGAATGGTCCCAGTCTCTGGGGCTGGATTTGCTGTGAATGTTACCAGATTGCAATCCTGGCCATCATGCACTGGTGCAAATGGGGAAGCCCCCCCCCACCCCAGGATGGCCAGTCAAGGCTTGTCTGAGGTGGGAAACCCTGGAGACCTGAGCCCCAGCTGGTGCTGACCTCTGCCGGGCTGTGGAAAAGCAGGGCAAAGCTCTTCTCTGTTGTCTTTACAACCATGTCCATGCGGCTGTGAAGGGTGTGAACGCGGCTTTAACACAGCCTGAGAATGGGAATGAGCCAGTCGCTGTGTGTGACTTTCTGTTATGGGAGAAAACAGGCTGGGTGGGGAGACACACGTACTCGGGTGTGCCTCAGCTGTCAGTATTGGAGCTAATGCAGATTTTTCCCTCTAGCCCAAGAGGTGGTTAAATCTCAATCCAATAAACCAGTCGCACCTTCAGTTGGACTGAGGTTGTCAGCTCTTTGGTCTGTCTATACAGTGCCTAGCACAGGGGGCCCTGCTCCATGGTGAGGGCTCCTAGGTTCTACCACAATACAGATAATAGGTGGCTAAAGTGACTTTCATGGGAGTAAGAAACAAGAAGCAACATAAGTGATTGTGTGGGGATCACTATGGATCACTTTAACCTAGTGCCGGCATCCTGGGGTCGGTCTCCCAGCTCCACGCCACCTGAAGAGTGTCTCTCTCACCTGCCAGAACCGAAAGGTGAAGTGACCAGGTAGCGTCACCCTAGTTCTTAGAGCTGTGCCGCTGGGGCCTGTGTTTTGGAGTAGGGGGTGCGAGTTCCATCCCCGCTGTCTCTGGGACATCCCATGCGGCCGCGGGGAGCAGGGTGGTGACAGTCTAATGTCAGTACTGGGCAAATTAGTTGAAACAATCGTAAAGAATAAAATTGTCAGACACATAGAAGAACATAAATTGTTTGGCAAAAGTCAACATGGTTTCTCTAAAGGGAAATCGTGTCTTACTAATCTAAGAGTTCTTTGAAGGGGTCAACAAACATGTGGACAAGGGGGATCCAGTGGACATAGTGGACTTAGATTTCCAGAAAGCCTTTGACAAGGTCCCTCACCAAAGGCTCTTAGGTAAATTAAGTTGTCATGGGATAAAAGGGAAGGTCCTGTCATGGACTGAGAACTGGTTAAAAGACCGGTTTCAGAGTAGCAGCCGTGTTAGTCTGTATCCGCAAAAAGAACAGGAGTACTTGTGGCACCTTAGAGACTAACAAATTTATTAGAGCATAAGCTTTCGTGGACTACAGCCCACTTCTTCGGATGCATATAGAGTGGAATAAAAGACCGGGAACAAAGGGTAGGAATTAATGGTAAATTCTCAGAATGGAGAGGGGTAACTAGTGGTGTTCCCCAAGGATCAGTCCTAGGACCAATCCTATTCAACTTATTCATAAATGAACTGGAGAACGGGGTAAAAAGTGAGGTGGCAAAGTTTGCAGATGATACTAAACTGCTCAAGATAGTTAAGACCAAAGCAGACTGTGAAGAACTTCAAAAAAATCTCACAAAACTAAGTGATTGGGCAACAAAATGGCAAATGAAATTTAATGTGGATAAATGTAAAGTAATTCACATTGGGAAAAATAACCCCAACTATACATACAATATGATGGGGGCTAATTTAGCTACAACAAATCAGGAAAAAGATCTTGGAGTCATTGTGGATAGTTCTCTGAAGATGTCCATGCAGTGTGCAGAGGCAGTCAAAAAAAGCAAACAGGATGTTAGGAATCATTAAAAAGGGGAGAGAGAATATCTTATTGCCCTTATATAAATCCATGGCACGCCCACATCTTAAATACTGTATACAGATGTGGTCTCCTCATCTCAAAAAAGATATACTGGCACTGGAAAAGGAAGGCCGGGTACTTTGATGCAAAGTCTTGTGGTCTCATACTAGTGCCCGTCAGCCCCTCGATACCCTCTGTGGGAGGCCGCCCTAGGAGTTTCCTACCTGCGCTCCCTATGGCAACAGGACACTGGGCCTGGGGAGGGGCTATATGTCCTCGGTGCCAGGTGGTGGCAGCAGACGAATGTCCTATGAGAGAGCGCCCGCTCTGGGCATCACATGCAGCCTTCACCCACCCTGATCCCCAAGTCTGGCTGCGCTGTGCCGGCCTTTCTGCTGGGTTTCTGGGCCGTGCCACGAGGGAGAGCTGCTGGGGGTGGGGTGGGGGAGACTCGGACTCTCACCTGCAGTATGGGACCTGTCAGAACATCTCCCGTGCTGGCGCGTATCGGCACGTGAAACGAAAGGGCCAGGATTACGTCACCGCAGCTGTCCTTTGCAGTGAACACAGCCAGCGTCTTTAACCCGATTAGCGGCAGCGCAGCTCAGGTCTGGCCCCGATTGGGCTCGCTGGGACACTGGCTCGTCTTGCCTGCTGTGCCGGGCCAGGCGGGCCAGTGCTGTGATGGGAGACTTCCCTGGAAAAGCCAGTGGTGCTGGTGACCCAGTAGGGGGCGCTGCTGGGTGTGAGTTGAGGTGGGGGGTGCCAGGGCCTGGGTGAGGCGCCGCTTGCGTTGGTTAAAGGACCCCAGTACGTTTCGGGAGGCTGAGCCACTGGAGTTTCCAAGGCTGGAGGATGGAAAGTGGCTTGTGCTAGACACCCAGCGGAGGAGGGGGGGAGATACCCGCCATGCAGGTCTGACCCCTCTCTGTGTTTCATAGCCAGCGGGCCCCAGCGGGCATGGGGGCTGGTCCCCATTTTCCACCACGTCAAGCTCACTCGTCTTGTTCTTGGCTTTTCCCCCTCTCCTCTCCTTGCTCCTCCGCTCCTGTCTCTTCGTGCCAGCCTCCCCCTCCCCATGGTCTGCTCCCCCCACTGCCAACTTTGTGGCCACCCCTCATGCCTGAACCCCCCAAATGGCTTTGTAAGGCCTGGCCCCTGTGAGCCTTCAGACCCCCTTCCCAGAGCTCCCTTGTACCATAATGCTGGTAAGAAATTCACCAGTGACTAGTGAGGCAGATGGGGAGAGCAGATACTGGTTTATAGAGCTCGATTTCCGCCCCCACCCCCAAGAGAACCCCAGGAAATGCACCCCCGTCACCACTAACCTGAGCTGCTCTGTGCCCCTGAGAGCTGGCCATGTCTCAGTCCCTTTGGTCAGCGTTGGCCTGGCACAGCACAATGCTGCCATAATGCCCATGATGACCGCCAGGATCTCGGTGCAGCCGAGGTGGGGATGTAGACGTGGACGGATGGCCTGGTGGGACGAGGCTGAGACCCACCAGTTCAGGTTACAAGTGGTGAGAACAAGTTAGGTTTGAAGAGCCAGCTGACTATAGGGTTCCCCAATCCGAGCCTCCAGCTATGGGAAATCTCAGCCATTCACGATGATGGGAACCCACCATACCGGGGAACCTGTGTATCTGAAGTGATTCTCTTGCCATTCTCTGATTCCAGCCTAGTGGTGAAACCAGGAAATGTGGGGTCGGGGCTCCCAGGTTTCATGCCCAGCTCTGATACTGGGTGTGTCTCTCCTGCAGCTGGGAAGGTGCTTCCTAGTGCAGGGAGACGGATGCGTTCGAGCTAGTGTGCTAAGGACGCATTGTGGCTCAAGCTAGCTACCCACGACCCCCGGGCACATGCTCAGATGGCTGGTCTGAGCCACCGTGGCCACAGTGCTGGTTTTAGTGCACTCGCTCGAGCAGAGCTAGCATGTCTGGCTACCCGCCCTTGGAAGCACGCTCCTAGCCACGTCCCCCTGCTCACCCTGTGACCTGCAGCCCCTCGCTCTGCCTTTCTGTACCTCGGATCCCTCTCTGGACTAGGCTCCTTTGGTTTTCTGTGCTACCTCCCATCCCTGGACTCCATAGCCTCTGCGTTCCCTGCCTTCTCCCCATTTCAGAGGGGGAAACTGAGGCACAGAGCCGAGAAGGCCAGGCTTTGTGTGAGCACCACAGATGGAACCAGGGCTCCTGCTGGCCAGGTCTGGGCTCTAACCACTTAGCCCGGCTTTCACGCTGCATGCACGTGGGCGCAAAGCATTGGGGGAAGGAAACGAGAGCTTCTGCCTGGCTGCATCCCATGTCAATGCTGTGAATGCTGCATCCTTCCAGCACTGCCTGGCAAAGCTGCTGGGACGAATCCGCGCAAAAGGCCCAGCCCTGCTTCACCTGCTGCAGCTCGCCGGGGTGGGGAGCGTCCCCAGGAGCCGGCTGGGGGATGGACAGAGCTGGGTCACCTCCATGCAGCCCACGCGCCCACGGGGAGCTGATGGGAACGCTCCCCAAGCTGCAGGTGCTGTTCTGTCTCCCCCAGCAGCTCCTGTCTGAGGCTGACTCATCAGCAGAAAGCCAGTCACGAGCTGCCGGCTTCCTGGCCAATCAGAGAGACCCGGGCCCCAGGCTGGCGTTGCTTTTCCTTGTCCCCCTGCGGAGCCATGCATGTGGCTGGGTTTGCGTGCACACCCAGCTTTGTTTCCATGGGTGGGCGCACGCTCACTTGGACAGGTGTGGTGAATCATACACCGAGGGTGCTTGCCTGAACCCCCCCACGCGTGTGCATCAGTGCTTGGATTCAAGTGCACCCATGTTTTCACACGTGTTCCCATGCACGCACCTGACCACTAGGATCTGCACTCAGAGCCTCCTGGCTCCTTTCATACAGGCCGCTGGCTCGCTATCAACTGGTAACGCTGGCCCCAAAAGGCTGCCCTGGGCTGGGGCTCCCTTCCCCATGCCCAGCCCAGCGCTTCTGGATTTGTCGCCGCATTGGATCTGGCTGCCGGGTTTGGAGGTGCTGCCGAGTCTCTGCTGCTGTTTAACTTCCACTCCTGTGCGCTGATGAGATTAGCCCCTGCCGCACACCTGGCAGGCCCCGGGAGAAATGCTGACACGCTGTAACTCCCTTCATCAGTCCTCCTGGCTGCGCCGCAGCGGGCAGGGCCATAGCTCCTTCCCTACCCCTCTGGGGGAAGCCCCCTGCCCAGTGCCAGGGCAGGCCCTGGTCTCTCAGGCCCTGGGATCAATATCCCAGCCCTTGACACGTGAGCCTGTGGGGGGAGCTGATCGCACTAGGCTCTCAAGAGGGACGCTGGTCAACAGCAAACACCCCAGCGTCCCCCACTCCTCGGCTTTGTCTGTGCAGCTGGACCCCGCCGGCCCCCAGTCTCACCCTCCTACAGCCCCAAAGGCCCCCATTCAAATTCCCAGGCAGCAGTCCCTGGCAGCCCCCTCCTCTGCCCTTCATCCCATGCACCAAACCCTCCGGCAGCCTCCCCCATCATCCCCCTGCAGTCACTCCACTGTGACCCAGCAGCCAGACCCTCCCTCAGTGTTATCCCCCTGCCCCGTTCCCATACATAGCTCTGCCCCTCAATTCTCACCCACAGCCCCACTACTGTCCCAGCCCTGGGCTCCCTGCCCCCCCCCCCCCCGCTCGGCCGGTGCCCCTCAGTCCTGACCCGCAAGCCCCCCTGGTATCCCAGCCCTGGGCTCCCTGGCCCCCCATCTCTGCTGGTGCCCCTCAATCCTGACCCGCAGCCCCTCTGCTACTCCAGTTCTCGCGGTGGGCGGGGGGCAGGTGTTAGGATGCTGATGAATAGCCACAGGCACTAGGCTGAGGTCCCCCAATTTCATGTCACTTGTGATCCAAGGTGGATTTGATGTCTGGTCTCCATCCAGCAGGTGAAAGGCACCTAGGTCCAGAACCTCAAAGGTATTTTGGTACCTAACTCCCATTGGTTTCAATATCCTAAATCGGGGTGGGCAAAACTTTTGACCCGAAGGCCACCTTTGGGTATAGACATTGTATGGCAGGCCATGAATGCTCATGAAATTGGGGTTGGGGTGCGGGAGGGGGTGTGGGCTCCAGGGTGGGGCCAGAAATGAGGAGTTCAATGTGCGGGAGGGGGCTCCGGGCTGGGGTGGGAGAGTGGGGTGTAGGAGGGGGTGAGGGCTCCGGCTGGGGGTGTGGGGTGGGGCTGAGGATTTCTTTCTTTAATTTCTTTATGGAGATATCCCATCTCCTAGAACTGGAAGGGACCTTGAAAGGTCATCGAGTCCAGCCCCCTGCCTTTACTAGCAGGACCAAGTACTGATTTTGCCCCAGATCCCTCAGTGGCCCCCTCAAGGATTGAACTCACAGCCCTGGGTTTAGCAGGCCAATGCTCAAACCACTGAGCTATCCCTCCCCCCCAATGAGGATGAGGGGTTTGGGGTGCAGGAGGGTGCTCTGGGTTGGGACCGAGGGGTTTGGAGGGCAGGAGGGGGATAAGGGCAGGGGGTTGGGGCACAGAGGGGTGGCTCAGGGGTGTAGACTCCAGGCAGCACTTACCTCAAGCAGCTCCTGGAAGCAGCAGCATGTCCCCACTCCGGCTCCTGCACGGCCAGGCGGTTCTGTGTGGTGCCCCATCCGCAGACGCCGCCCCTGCAGCTCCCATTGGCCGTGGTTCCCAGCAAATGGGAGCTGCGGAGGCGGCGCTTGGGGTGGGGGCGACGTGCAGAGCCCCCTGGCTGCCCCTACGCGTAGGAGCCAGAGGGGGGCCATGCTGCTGCTTCCGGGAGCCGCTAGAAGTGGCCCCTGACCCTGCTCCCCGGCTGGAGCGCAGGAGCGGGGATGCGACCTGTGGGCCATAGTTTGCTCACCCCTGTCCTAAATATTTCTGAGGGTCTGGGCCCTGCTCCCCTAAGCTGCCCGCCTGCTAGGCCAGGATGCCCTGGCGTTGAGATGCTTGGCTTGTGTCTCGTCTCCTGCTCCCTGGGTGCTGTTAGTCCAGGGAGGTCAGTGGGGACCCAGTGGGAGTGTGTGCAGTGGGGAGCGATCTCAGTAAATGGGTAAAATGGAGCAGTTTGACCCCCAAGAAACTGAGCAAAGTCTGTGCTGATTGGATGGATCCTACAGGAAGTGGGGGGCAGAAAACCGCCCTGAACCTCATGGTCTCCTGTGTTTTTTGTCTTGTCCTCAGTGGGTGCTGGCCTTCGAGATCTTCATCCCCTTGGTCCTCTTCTTCATCCTCCTGGGGCTGCGGCAGAAGAAGCCCACCATCCCCGTGAAGGAAGGTGAGTGTGGGCCGTGGGGAAGGTGCCGGCACGCTCTGGAGGGCAATGCCCTGTCTTCTCGGGGCGGCGGGTGGGAGAGAAGTGGAGGGCCTGGGGGGTAAGACAGGGGAATACCCCCCAGTGATAGCACAGACCCCCAGCCGTCGCCTCCCTCTCAGCCAAGCAGATTCTTCCTTTAGAGAACACTCCTGGGGAGGGCTCGGGCACTGGGCAGGGAGGGGGCTCACTGGGAGGCCCGGTGGGGATGAGCGGGGGTCAGTGTGTGCCGGCCCAGTGGGAGGGTCTGGTGGTCGAGGCTCTGGGGCCAGAGGCTGCAGGGATCCGGAAGGCGGGATGTTCCTCCAGTGGTCACCCTGTCAGTGCGGCTGCAGCAGGGGGTGGGGGCGCAGTGTAGAGACAAAGGAGCGGAGCGGGGGCATGTGCAAGCGGGTCCCTCGGCAGCTCCCCCCACTGCTCCTTGGGGCAGCTCACAGCCCCACCCTTCTGGTAACCCACTTCCCTGCAGCAGCCTGGCCAATTGGCTATCTCCCAGCCCCCTCCCTGCACCGCCTCGTGTCCCGCAGGGGCCAGCAGGCTGGAGGGGCCTCTGCCAGCCCATCCCAGCTGCTCCCTGGGCTGAGATGCATCGCTGTACGCTTGGGAAAGCAAGGCCAAGAGCCTGGCACAGGGAGGGTGGCTCCTGGGGGTGAGTCCCCTTCCCCAGGGCTGCTGGCTGGCTCCCCTCGCTCAGGGTGGGTGTTGGATTCCCCTCCAGCCCCATATGTGAGCTCAGGGGGTGCCAGAGGGACTATGGGGGGGGCCTCATCAGAGTGGGAGGCCCAGAGGCTCTGCTTGCTCTTGGCCACAGAGAGGGGCAGAGAGATGGGTGCTGGGAGGGGGTCAGCCCCCTCGCTGACTGAGGGGAGCAGAGTTCCCAGCTGGCCTGCCGGCAGGAGCCCCACTCGCTGGGACCCGTCTCCAGCGGCTGGGCATGGGCTGGCTCCTAATTGGATCTGGGTGGGTGGCTGGAAATGAGCAGCCTGGATTAGCTGCCGCTGGCTGGCTGTGCCCAGAGCTCCCCTCTGCCGCCCGGACCCGGGCAGCCTGGGCCTCCTCACCCGTCGGGGGCGGGGCATAACGGACAGCCCCCCCCCAGCGCTGAGACCTCCCGTGGGCCTTCCCGCACACACCACCTCCCGCTGCCCGCCCAGGACAGTCCGAGACCGGCTCAGCTGCATGCAGCACAAAGGGGTCTGGATCCCCCAGATGTCCTAGCCACACACAGGGGAGTGCAGCAACTCGGGCAGGCCAGGGCGTGTGGCTGCTCGCACCGGCCTAGGCTAACCCAGCCGCTCCCCCCCTGTGCCGCTCACCTGGGCTAACCTGGCAGTGCAGTTGGACCATGCAATTCCGGCCAGCTCTTCCCAGGGGCAGAGCTGGTGCCCGGGGGCTTCCCAGCCCCTGCCTGAGTCCAGTGAGCCTTGTAAAGTGGCTGCATTGTCCACAGCTCCAATCCCCCAGGGCTGGTGCATTGAAGGAGCAGCCCCTATGGATGAGAGCTGCCGGGGCCCCCTATAGAAAAACAGAGCTCCAGCAGATTCCCCCTTCCAATAAGAATCCAGGGCTCTCCCCTGGGCTGGCCGGGGATGCCAGGGCAGCTCCTCACAGGCCCTGCCATTCCAGCCGGATGAGGGTGGAGACTGGCATGCAGGGACAGGAATTGCCAGCCCAGGTTTTATCATTGTTACGTTAGCGTCTAGACTCCCCGAATGCCATTGGGACCCCATTGCGCCAGGCGCTGCACAGACCTAGCGCCCCGTCTGAATAGACCGAGGGGAAACTGAGGTGAAAGGGTCAGGCCGCAGGTCAATGGCAAACCCAAGAACTGAACCTGGTCCTGATTCCTAGTCCGGTGCCCTAGCCACTAGGCTGTGCTGCCTGCCTGGCTCATAGCAGGGCTCCCTCGGGGCCAGCATCTGTTGGTGTGAGCGGCCAGCTCCCATAGGAAGGGGCAGGAGACCCCGCAGCCCCCAGGGGAAGTCCTTCCTTGCCCCATTGTCAGGCTGGTAGGTGCCTTGATGCAGGGGTTGGCACCCCTGCCAGGGGAGGAGGCTGGGGGAGAGGGAGGGAAGCTGGCGGAAACTGGCTGCAGAATCAGGCGCCAGCCAAGAACCCCAGGATGGACGGTGTGTTCCAGCGGGCTCTGCTCCTCGCTATTCCAGCCCCCCACCCCCTCCAGGCCCCCACCCCACGTCCCCAGCAGAGAGCTCAGCCCCTGGCCGCTGCCTGGGGAAATGAAGCAGCTTCGCTAGGGCTTGATGGGGGTTGGGCGGGCGGGGAGGAGAGAGGGGTGGGGCAGAGTGTAAGGGGCACTGGGACACATCAGTGCGGTGCCCTGGCTCTCTGGGAGTGGGGCAGGCCATGGCCGAGGGTAACGGTGTCCTGAGCCTGTTTCAGCCATCCCTGCACGTGGAGAGCCATTGGCACTGGCGAGGAGGCACGCCCGGCCAGGCTGTGACTGCCCGCGAGCCGGGGCCCCCATCTCTGACCTGTGCTCTTTGTTTTGTTTTTCTCTCACACACGTTCTCTTTTTCTTTCCCCATCATCACTCCCCTGTCTGCCTCTCCTCCACGCTGCCACTGCATGCTCCAGTCTGTAAGTTGTCGGTTGGGTTGGCGCTCCCGCTCTCCCCTTTGGCAAAGCATTCTGGGAAACGGCGGCCATGGTGGCCCGGCTTTCTTGGCTGCTTTGACTAACACATTTACTTAACCCGAGCCTTCATCCCTCCTCCTCCTCCTCCTCCTCGCACCCCCGTGGGGACGGGTGAAAAGGAACCTGCCCAGAGTACCACAGCCACAGGCTCCATTCTGGGTTGTGCCATAGACCCACCATCTTTCCTGGAGTCCCCCAGTGCCGCGGTCAGCCCAGGCTCCTGACTCGGCCACAATTCTCATTCCCTGCTCCTTCCCCTCCTCTCTGTCTCGTGGCCGGGCCCCTTCCTGAGTTTAACAGTCGCTGCTGAGCTTGGCTGGGTCAAACAGGTTCTGTCCATTGGGTCATGGGCTCTGCAGGGGTTAAAGGAGGGGCCCAGCTGTGGAGGAGGGGAGCAGTGAGGGAGAGACTGGTCCCCCTTCCCCCCCCTCCAGCCCCATTGTGTTCCCCCTTGGGGCAAACTGTGCTCTAACCCGGGTAAGAAGCAGTGCACTATTCCTGTCTCTCGCATTTCCTTGTGTGTCTGTGGGGAGGAGCTGGAGACCCCTCGCTGGGTTCATCTACACCGTGGCAGTGGCTGCCGTGGGGGACCTGGTAACCGCACGGTTGTTCCCGGCGTGCGGATAGCACGGCCAGAGCTGACCTGTGCGAGACAGTGTCCTGGGGCGGTGTGCCAGCCTGCTCTATGCCAGGTGCCGGGATGGGGGGAGGCCACCAACGCTGGAAGATTGAACCCCAGTGGAATCACACCTGAGGACAATTGTGTTGTAACTGGGACCTCGATAGCATTGCTTTTATAGTGGGGATGGGGCCTGTGTGCGTGTGGGTGTGTGCATGTGTGTGTACGTACATGGATGGGTGGGCAGGCGAGAGTGTGTGTGTGTGTGTGTGTCTCTCTCTCTCTCTCCAAGAGGTAAAATACTTGTTTTTTTTTTTTTTTTTAAACTTGTTCCAAGGCACGTTGGGTCTGGCCTAGGCTGTTCTGACCCAGTGCCGGTGCAAGTGGGTTTAACCCCCAGGGTTGAGCTGGGCTGTTTCAGGGGGGAAGCCAGGGCCCTCTCCCCCATAGTTTGCCCATTATTTCCTCTGCAGTGCAAAGCCCCTTTCCGATTCTCCCCTCGGGCTCCCTGAGCTGCTGTAAGCTGGAGATGACTCTGTCCCTGATCCCCATCGCCCCAGCCTGCCGCGGGCTGGTGTCTGGTGTCCCATCTGGTTCGCTGCTTTGCCCCACAGCCTTATTGAATCCCAGTCTGTCCTGAGGCTCACGGATCTGCATCCATGTGTGTCTCTTCACCAGTCCCTGCCTCTCTGCAGTGCCGTTAGGAACACAGCCCTAGCTCCACCGTGGGGGTGGGGCGGGAGGGGGGCTTTAGAGCCACTCTTGACTCTAACCACATTAGTGAACAGAAGCCAGGAGTTAGGGTTTATTATTTAAATTGTCTGAACAGTTGGCGACGGAGCCCTGTCTCTGCTGCTCCAGGCCCGGGTTCAGGACTGGAGTAGCTGGGCCAGCCCCAGTTCCCACGGCCCCTCCAGTGGGAGTTCGCTGCTGAATAACTGAGCAGCAGGACAATGTGACGTCCCGATGAGTGACTGGGGATGGAGGGGACTCGCCGTCCGATCCCATCTCCCCACCCCGCCCACCACACAGGGTGCCTGGAGCTGGGAGGGGGCTCTCCCCCAGACCCCATCTCCCCCCACCACACACCTCAGCTCAGATGGGAGGCCCCGTCCCCCCCAACATTGGCATACAGGGGAGGGGGCTCACTGCCAGGGCTCACCCTGCTCTTTGTGAGCACAGAGATGGGATTATTAGCAGCTCTTGGTCGCTAGAACAGTCCCCTCTGGATCCCAGCCCGGTTTCCTCGCCCCTCCGGTGCCTCTGCTCCTGCTTGCCAGTCGCCCCAGCACCCTTGGAGGTGGGTGCTTCCATTCCACCTGTGGCCGGCCCAGAAGCAGTGGGGCCATGCCGTGGGCATGACAGCCAAGCCCAGCTGCGTCCCTGGTGGCATCCGTGGGCTCACCGCCCTCCCCTACCTGAGGCACGTTAGCTGACACCAACCGCATGCTGGTTCTGCTATTTTAATTTGGAATATTTGGCTCGTTATGGGAACAGCGATCGCACGAGACAGGAACCTGGGGAGATGCACCATCGGGGCTGGGGGATGGCCCAAAGTGGGCAAAGGCTGTGTCTTTGCTAGTCGCGGCTGACGGTGGAGCTATAGGGAAAGGTCGCTTGTTAACATCCTCACCCCCCTTCACACGTTCTCATCCCAGCGGCCGCCTCCTCCCTGCCTCACCAATTCTGCTTCCTAATAAAACTCCCATGTTTCGCCTCGGCCAGCCATAGATTTAGGGAGCCGGGCAGGGGCGCGGCCCATTCAAAAGTGCCCCAGGGGCTTCTAGCACCGGCTGCTCTCACCCTGGGCCCCGTTCACCCCCCTCCTTTCTGAAAATCAACCCTACATCTGAGATTCGCTACCGGGCTGATCAGAGCAGCCGCTGGGTTTGCAGCTTCCCCGGGGGCCCCCCTGCTTCCTGGGAGCTGGGGGCTTGGGGAGTGCTCAGGGCAGCGAGGGGTGGCAGGCCCCTGCAGCCTGGACCCAGGGGGCTTTAAAAGTGCCCCAGGGAACTGGAGATGAGCGTAGCGCCCCACACAGCTGTGGGGTCTGGCCCCACGACAGAACGGCCCTGTGGTGGGACCAGCTGCCCCATGCAGGGTCCTGGTGAGAAAGGAGGACTGGCTCCTGGATGCCGGCCGGGGAGACCCACTGGGCACCTCACAGAGGCTAACATGACAGAGCGGGGCTCCGTGACCTCTGACCTTTACCCTCTGACCTTCCACTTGGAGATAACGTACTAGCCAATAATCGTACTGATCCAACACTCATGCTTCTCTTTGAACTGGGTGTCTGTCTCCCCTGCACCTGTCCCCCCCTTCCCTGTCCCCCTATATCTTTCCTCTCTCTCTCGTACTGTCTCTCTCCCTCTCCAGCTTTCTACACAGCAGCCCCGCTCACTTCGGCTGGGATCCTGCCGGTGATGCAGTCCTTATGTCCCGATGGCCAGAGAGATGAGTTTGGATTCCTGCAGTATTCTAATTCCACGTGAGTCCGTCCCTTTCCTTGACGGCTTGTCTGTTTGCCTTGGGTCCGCTTTGCGCGCAGGTGCGCGTCCAGACACATGCCCTCTCCCTTGCTCATGCTGGCTGTGTACGGGTTTACAAGGACACGGAAATGGCTGCAGGTGGGAGAGGAAAAGGTTAAAGCATGGCATGGGCAAGTCACTTCCCCTCATGTGCCTGTTTCCCCATCTATAAAGCAACGCCGATAATACCCGCCGGCAGGATTATTTAGTTCCTCTTTCTAAGTCCCCAGATTCCTAGCCTGACAGCCCTGCAGAAATGCGGAGTTGTTCATCGGGACTGAAACCCCGATTTATTTTTCACCCTCTACTGCTGTTTGTTCCCTGGGTGCCCACCTCTCCTCGGAGAAGATGAAAATAGACCCACCGCTTTCCGTTCCTGGCCTGCGTGCGCCGGCACAGCCCTGGGGCTAGTGCTTGAGTCCAGGCGCGTTCCTGGCCCATGACGGCCTTCGCTTTTTGGGTTGGATCGGTTTTGAGTTGTGAACTGCCCACCATTCGCCGTCCTCGGGGTTTGGGTTTGTCCAGGAGCCTGGGAATACAGTGGGGAGGGGACCCGCTCGCCACGTCCCCGATTCATGCCGGGTGTCTGACAAGGGGAAGAGCCAGTTCTCTGTAGACTTGTCCTTTCTGAGCGGCTCCCAGCAGGATGAAATCCCTCCCTCCCTTTGGGATCCGTGCAGCTGAGCCATCGCTCCCTGGACGCGGCTACGGCTCTCGCCTGCCTCCATTCATTTCCTTGGCCAGAATTCCCCAGTGCCCACCTTGCCCAGATCAGACAGGGCCATGCCCCCTGCTCGAACCTCTCGTCAGTGCTGCTTGGCTGGCTTGGCCTTGTGCTGGGAGCAGAGAGCAGTGTTGTTGCTCTGCGAGGGCTGGCGGGTGGTCTGGGGGAGCAGGCGGGCCTCCAGCGATGGTGCTGGAGCGCTGAGCTCCACGTGGGCCCATGGCAGCTGGCTGGCTTCACTTGCTGACTCAAAGGCTTGGCTGAATTTGAGATGAGCTCTGCCGCCCAGCAAATCCCAGCCCCACAGTGTCCGGCAGGGACAGGGTTAAGGGGCAGGCAGGGAGCTGTCCTGGGGGTGTGCAGGGAGGCTGACCCCTTGATGGGAGGTGGGATCTCCCTTGAAGACACACCTGCTCCACCAATGACCCTCACCCTGGCAGCCCGTTTGCTTTCCTCCCTGCTAGTCATCAGCCTGGCCAGTGCCTGGCGGGGGCACTGCCCCCCAGGTGCCCCCTCTCACAGGCCATCCTTGGTTGTGCTAAGGCCCCTCCTCTCCGCTCTCCCCCAGCGTGACCCAGCTCCTGGAGCGGCTCAATGAGGTGGTGGAAGAGAGCAACCTGTTTGACCCGAATCACCCTGGGCTGGAGGAGGAGCTGGAGTCCCTGCGGCGGCAGCTGGAGTCGCTCAGCAACAGCGAGCCCAGCTCCATGGAGACCCACTTCGACAGCCGGGCAGGTAGGGACGAGGCCACGGGCCTAGCCCGCCCCCACTGATGAGTCACCACCATCCCCGGGGCAGCTGGCTGGGCTGTGGCAGGCCTGGGGCTCGGGTCCAGGCGGGGATCTGGCAGCGGGAGCTGGGTGAACCCTGGGAAATAGCAGCATTGCCATTCGCAGAGCCGTCATGGGGATGGCCCCGCGGCACGGAGTCCAGGTCCCTGTCTGGGTGGCTCGGAGCCTCCCCACAGCTCAGGGCCCATTTCTGCAGCGCTGTCATTGCATCCCGGTGCGGGGAGCCGCCTACAGTTTGGGGCAGGGATGCAGCCGTCTCTGGATCGTTTTGTGTCTCCCGCTCTTGGGTGTGAGCAGGGAGGGCTGGGCGGGGGGGAGCCCCACTCTGCCAGCCGCACTGCCAGGCTCCCTTGGCTGCTGCCGACCTGAGCTGTGGCCCAACACTTGGGCTTCTCCCATTGTGCTCTCTGGGGCCTGGTTGTGGGGTCTGGAGCCTGAGCGAGAGCTTGAGGGGCTGTAGTGGTGGCAGCAAAGCCGTGGGACAGGGTCCGCCGAGCGGATTGTCATGTGCCCACAGCAGGTCTGGAAGGGTGACCTTTAAACCTATGGGGCAAATTGGGGCCTTGCTGGTGTTTTGCCAGGCCTTGAGCACCGGCAGTTAACGTGCTGGCGTCCACTCCTTCCCCCCTCCACCTCCGGACCTGGGGCACTTCTCCCTGAGACCTGTTTGACTGACCCAGCGCCGCTCCCCTCCGGAGCCTTCCCCAGGTCAGTCTGGCCCCTTGGGCTGGACAAACCACGGGCAGCTAAACCTCCTCTCACAGATCAGCCTCTGTCCCCGCGGTGGCGTCCCGGTCGCTGGCTTCTCATGGGGGCTGTCACAGCTGCTGTCGAGGAGACACGACTCGTTCTTCGTGCCCGGGGGCTGGTCACATAAGCCACGTGGGGTTGTGTCTATGTCCCCTGCTCAAACAGAGTTAGACGGGCCGAGGGCTCACCCCAGTGCCCGAGGCTCGTACCCGCCCTGCGGCCGTTCCAGGGAACGTTTCACTTGCACAGAGCAAAGGAAAGGGGAACTGAGGATCCTTGTCTTGACAAAGCATCTCGGAGGCGCCTCCCTATGTGAGTGGCATGGTGCTACTGGGCTGTACCCGCCTCAGGCCCTGGTTCCCAGGTCCCTGGGGCATTGCTGCCTGCCCAGGCCAGGAGAACGAGGTGAGCTTAGTCCATGCATTGACTAACAAGGTGTAAAACCGCACCGAATGCAGGCAAGGATGACGGCGTTTATATTGGGATTGTTATTTATTAGGTGTATTACGGTAGCGCCGAGGCGTCCCAGCCACGGACCAGGACCCCATTGTGCTGGGGGGGCTGCGGACACAGAGCAGCTGGCATGCTCAATCCTAAAGGGGCGCCTAGAACTGGCCACGATCAGCGATTACCTTTTGAAAGGGGTTAAAGCCTAGGTGTGGGTTCAACCCCTGCTAGCTAGCATGTCTTAGAGCCCCACCAGCTCTCTTGGCGTGCCCAGCACGACCGGCTCTCAGGATTCAGCTCAGATGGGCCCAAGCGAGAAATCTCGCCCGCACAGCTGAGCAGTGCCCAGCCCTGGCCCACGTGTTCGGTGGAGGGCGGCACAAGCCTCTAACGTCGCGGTGTTTCTCTTGCTCCCCACCAGCGTCCGGCTTCACGTTGGGCTCCGCGGTGAAGAACCAGAGTGAACTTCATCGCTTCCTCACTCGGAACCTCTCCCTGCCCAATGAGACGGCCCAGCTGCTGCTAGGCTCCAACATCAACCTCAAGGAGGTAGGTGCCTGTACGGGGAACCCCACTCTGAGGAGCGCAGCCACACAGCCATGGGGCAGGAGGGCATGAAAGGACAGAAGGTTCGATCCCGCCAGGTGCTGAGTACCCACACCTGCCTGCCAACGGGAGTTGCCCTGGATGAGTCAGGCTCAGGCCTCCTCTCTGTCAGATGCTATCCAATGTCTGTGGTGGGCACACAGCACCCATCTAGCCAGCCGATGGCCATGGGCACCAGGGACGGGCAGGGGTTACGCATTGTGATCCCAGGGCCATGGCAGTGATACATGGCGCTTTCTCTCGCTTTCGGACCCCTGGCAAGGCTGAGAGCTTGTCGCAGATCACGGTGGTCACGTAATTTGTGAATTTGAATTGAGTCCGTGAGAGCTTGGAAATGGCTGGAAAGCCACATTTGAGTAGCCCCCAAACCGGGTGGCACTGCAAGTTGGCGCACGGGGTCCCAACGCCACTCCGGTTTGGGAGTGGCTGAATTGGTCTCGCCGTGGTGCAGTGGCTTGTTCACAGGCAGCCGGAGAGTCACAGACACTCCTTGGCCTCTTCCGGAGCCTTGCTCCCCGGCTTCCACCTCTGCTGCCTTGAGACTCATCTCTCCTTCATAGCTGCAGGCTGAGACCTCCTGCCCCATGGCTCTGTCCATGCCAACCAGATGAGCCGGACAGGAGACGGGCATGCCCCAGGAAGGAGCCCAGGGCTGGGAATCCAAGAGGTGTAGGAGAAGGGCTGGTTCTGCAGCAGCAGTGGAGAGGGCTCCCAGCAGCCAGCCTCCCTGCCCAGCACCGGCAGAGCTTCACTCAGCGATTTCTGCGTCCAACCCAGGAACGTCAGGCTGAGCTAGGGCAGGAGACACCTCGGCTTGTGTCAGGGTTTCCTCCCCACTCTGAACTCTGGGGTACAGATGTGGGGACCCGCATGAAAGCCCCTTAAGCTTATTTCTACCAGCTTAGGTTCAAACCTGGTACGCTGCCACCACCAAGTGATTTAACAAGAAACAGGGAAAGGGCCACTTGGAGTTCCTCTTCCCCCAAAATATCCCCCCAAGCCCCTACACCCCCTTTCCCGGGGAGGCTTGAGAATAATATCCTCACCAATCGGTTACAAAGTGATCAAAGACCCAAACCCCTGGGTCTTTGGACAATGGAAAAATCAGTCAGGTTCTTAAAAGAAGGATTTTATAAAAAAGAAAATGTAAAAATCATCTCTGTAAAATCAGGATGGAAAATAACTTTACAGAGTAATCAGATTAAAAGAGCCCAGAGGAACCCCCTCTAGCCTTAGTTTCAAAGTTGCAGCAAAACGGGGATAAACTTCCCTCTAGCAAAGGGAACATTCACAAGTTGAGAAAACAAAGATAAACTAACACGCCTTGCCTGGCTGTTACTTACAAGTTTGAAATATGAGAAACTTGTTCAGAAAGATTTGGAGAACATGGATTGATGTCTGGTCCCTCTTAGACCCAAGAGCGAACAACCCCCAAAACAAAGAGCACAAACAAAAGCCTCCCCCCAAGATTTGAAAGTATTTTGTCCCCTTATTGGTCCTTTGGGTCAGGTGTCAGCCAGGTTACCTGAGCTTCTTAACCCTTTACAGGTAAAAGGATTTTGGTGCCTCTGGCCAGGAGGGATTTTATAGTATTGTACACAGGAGGGCTGTTACCCTTCCCTTTATAGTTAGGACAGCTTGGTTTACAGATGGCCGACAATGGGCTCCTCCTCGTGCTCAGCCAGTCATTCTGACTGGTTACCTCCCCTCCCCTCCTAACGTCCAGTCTGAGTTTGCTGTGACAATGCGGTTCTGGCGGAACCCAACTGAGAGCGCCAACTCAGGACAAATTGCTTAAACAGGGCAGTTGCAGCCCAAGGCTGGGGTGTTTTCCACCTCTAAGGCAAACCAAACCAGCCAGACTAAGGGAACTTCGGTCTAACCCTACTGGCTAACCGCAAGTCTCTCATGCAATCTCCTTAGACACTCCAGTTTCCCAGTATAACCACCAGTGCCACTCGTACGGGGACAGATGGTTATGAAAACCAGTACCCAAGTAACAGAAAAAGGTTCTCCTGATCCCAAAGGACCAAGCCCCAGACCCAGGTCAATATACAAATCAGATCTTTCCCACAAATCACGCTGTTGCCAATCCTTCAGAATCTAAAATCTAAAGGTTTATTTATAAAAGGAAAAAGATAGAGATGAGAGTTAGAATTGGTTAAATGGAATCAATTACATACAGTAATGGCACAGTTCTTGGTTCAGGCTTGCAGCAGCGATGGAATAAACTGCAGGTTCAAATCAAGTCTCTGGAATACATCCCCCGCTGGGATGGGTCCTCAGTCCTCTGTTCAAAGCTTCAGTTTGTAGCAAAGTTCCTCCAGAGGTGTGAAGCAGGATTGAAGACCAGATGGAGATGAGGCATCAGCCTTATATAGTCTTTTCCAGGTGTAAGAATACCTCTTTGTTCTTACTGTGGAAAATTACAGCAAAATGGATTCTGGAGTCACATGGGCCAGTCCCTGCATACTTTGCTGAGTTACAAGGCGTATCTGCCTTCTCTCAATGGGTCCATTGTATAGCTGAGGTCCTTAATGGGCCATCAAGCAGGCTAGGCAGAGCTAATCTCAGCTTGTCTGGGATGTCACCCAGAAGCATAGCATAAGTTTGCCATACAGACAGTATAGAGCCAATATTCATAACTTCGACCACAAAACTGATACACACATATAGACAGCATAATCATAACCAGTAAACCATAACCTTGTCCTAGACACCCCATTTGACCCCCTTTATACAAGATTTGGGTGCCACTACAGGACCTTGGTTGCAACAATGATCTATACGGTCCCAGTTTATGTCAATAACGTCACATTTGCATCGCTTCAGGTTCCAGCCTTGGCCTTGGCCTGGTGGGTTAGACCCCCCCCCCCACCCCCCCAGGTCTCAGCAATCTCCTCCCATGGCCGTCCCTGCAGACGGTGATAATCTCTCCGCGTGCTCTCCCCTTGCAGGTCTATCGCCTGTTTTTCGGCTCCTCGCCCGCCTCGGCAGATGACGCCCACGAGAGACAGCCCTGGGACCGATTCAGCGCTGGGGAAAAGATTCTCCAGCTGGAGGTGTGGAGAGAGGTGTGGGTCGGGAGGTGGTGGGGGGAATGCAGGAGACGGCTTGAGCTGGGGCACGCTCTCTGAGGGAGATCCTGACACTGGAGCCAGGGGGATGGCGGGAGCAGAGGAAGGTTCATGGGGGCAGCGGAACGTCTGGGACGTCGCGGGCCCAGGAGTGCTGGAGCGGCCATTTATCGTCCTGTGCTCGCCGAATGGGCAGCTCTCCAGCCCAGGACACCTCTTGCTGCGTGGCTCTGCTGCCTGCCTGGGTCTCCAGCGAGTCCCCTGCTTCTGTCCTTACGCGGGGAGCCAGGACACCCCAGGGAGGCGGGGCCAGCCCTTATTTCAGCTTTGTAAGGGACTCCCAGAGGCACTAAAACCTGGGGAAAACAAAACCAACAAAACAAACGCTGGCCCCCTGCATGCCCTGCTTGGCTGTGGGTCTCGGAAAGGAAACAGCTGAGACTGTCTGGCTCGTGTCACTCATGAGCGCTGAGAGTCCCCTGCCCTGCTCTTGTCTGAGGGGCCAGGGAGAAGGCTGCGGGGAGGCGGAGGTGCGGGGGGACAGGAAGAGGGTCGGGGGCGTGGTGGGGCTGGGGAGGGACAGGAAGAGTACTGGCTGTGTGACAGTGTGGCTGGGTGTGGGGGGAAGGCTGTGTGGTGGTGTGACGGGGGGGACTGGCTGCCTTGGGGTTGGGAGGGAAGAGGGCTGGCTGCGTGGTCCTGGAGTTGGGGGTGGGGGGGGAGGAGGAAGAGGGCTGGCTGCAGTGTGGGGGGGAAAGAGGGCTGGGGGGAAGGCTGCGTGGCGGCTAGGGCTTGCTGGGCAGCACCGTCTCCCTGCCTGCCCCACACCAGCACGGTTCCTTTCCAGATTATCACAGTCGTCAGGTAGCTGCAGCCCAGAGCAGGTCCCTGCAGCACCCACCCCTCCGCTTCCTGCCGGCGTGTGGGTCACGTCAGCATCACGAACAGTACCAAAGCCAGTCCTGTTTGCTGGGCCTCTGGCCCTGCTGGGGGGGATTGGTTTCCCCTCTCGGCGATGGAGTGGGGAGTGGGCGTCCTGCGTTCCAGCCAGTGACAGCTGCCGAGACCCCTCTGCCCTCCCGGAACGAGCCGTGGTCAAGTGGCCTGAGCACGAGACTGGGAGCCCGGGGTTGGTTCCTGGCTCTGCTCCTGGCTCTGCCGTTGGCTCAGTGGGTCACTTCCCTGCCGTGCGCCTCTCGCCGGTAATGGCACAGCCGGGCTGGGGCTGGCTCATTCCCCGCGGGCTAGAGGCTGTGCCGGGGAGGGCTGCTTTCCCCCGGGAGTCCGAGCCCTGTGTTCCCACTGCGGCAGCATGTCTGTGCGGGTAGCGCGTCCTCCCACATCTAGCTGGCCCTACGCCCTGCCTGAGCCATCCCACGGCAGCGTCCGTCACAGGACCATGGCAAGGCGGGATTGGAAGGGACCTGGAGAGGTCACCTCATCCCGCCGGCCATGCTGAGGCGGGATTCTTGTACTCGTGTTGTATGGGGGGGATTTTCCCTGCCCCTCGCTCTGGAGGCGTGGGAGGCAGGGAGCTCTCCCCGAACTCGAGAGGCCCTTTGCAAAGGGCACTGGGCACCCTTCAGTACAGGGGCCGGGATTGGGGTACCCCATTGCACTGCCCTCAGGCTCTGGTCTCCTCAGTGCAGTCGTGGGATGGGGGCTGGCTACGGAGCCTTTCCCCCTGGCCCCGGTCTGGGCCGGTCCAGGGTCTCTTTCAGTCACTGCTACCCGCGGGCAGCCTGCGTGAAATGAGCTGGAAGGCTCGCGCTTCCCGCCCCCCCCCCCCCCCCCCGAGAAGGCTGCCCCAGAGGCTCACACAGGTGGGGGTCTCCTCTTTGGATACAGTTGGGGAAGATGGAGGTGTCTGGACCCACTGGACAGATCCCCCCCATCCCCCGCCAGGCACTCCTGACTGCTCCCTCCCCGCTTCAGCCGACGCTCCCAGTCCACAAGGATGTCTCCTTCCCCCTCAGCCCCTGCGGACATTTCCATGCCTGCTATGTCGCATCACCCTCTCCCTAAATCCCCATCCTGTCTCCCCTCCTTGAGCCCCCAGCTCTCCCTGAACCCCATCGCTCTTTTACATCTTTCCCCTCAGCCCCAGGCCCTCTCCTTCCATCGGCTGACGCCATATGCCCCATCCTATCCCTGTCCCCAGACTTCTCCGGCATCCCCTGCCCCTGAAGGTCTCCAGGGCCCATTCTCTGCCATCTCCCCTTCTCTGTGCCCCCAAAGTCCCCATGGGTCATGTCCCCCTTTCTACCCTTCTCCAAGCTCTCCTTGTACCTGCCCCAGTGGTCCCCTTTCCCCTGTCTCTCCTGAGGTCCCCTTGCCCCACGCCTGCTGCTGGCCAGGCCTCGAGGCTGAGGGAGCGAAGATGCTGGTGTTCTTCTCTGGCCCGCTAGAAGTTTGGGGGACATGTGGGCCTCTTGTCAGTGCCCCACGGGGCCTTCTTCATTCCACACCCTGCCAGGGATCTCGCCTCCTGCCGCAGTCCCCTCACCGCCTCTCCCCCCTGTTGGTTCCAGGAGAGCCTTCTGGGCGGGTGGAGGAACCTGGAAGATGGGCTGATCCACAGGGCTCTGCGCGACCCCAAGAGATCCACCCACAGGCAGGCCCTCCTGCACCTCCTGTCCCAGGCCCTGGGCCTGGCCGGCGCACCCTCCGAGGCCTCTGCTTCCTACAGCCCCCAGGCCTTTGTGAAGGAGATGGAGGTGAGGGGCTGTGAGCAATTGGGGGCAGGCTCCGGTGTGACGGCTGTGTGTATTCCCTAGCCCCATGCTGGAGGGGACTCATCCCCACGGGTTACGGGCCTCTGGCTGGGACTCCTGTGCCCAGAATGTCTCTGGCCGGGATTCCCCACCGCTCCAAATTGGACCATGGGGCTCTCTGGCTGGAGTCTCCGTCCTTCCCACGTGAAGGACATACCCAGAGTCCGGGCAGAGCTGGGAACAGATCCCTGCCTGGCACCGTGCCCTGCCGCCTGGGCAGAAGGGGAAAGCGAGGGGCAGCTCAGAATACAAGGAAGCCCCTGCTTTTTGGAAGAGTTTGGCTGTCCCAGTCCGAGCCATCCCAGACAGGGAGTGACAGCACGTCCTCTCTCCTGCAGAGCATCCTCTTCACGCCATCGGTGCTGGAGCACCTGACCTGTGACCAGGATCAGGAGGAACTGAAGCAGATCCTGACTGTTCCTGGGAGCCGGCAGCCCTGGCTGTGGGCCTACCGGGCCACCGTCTGCAACGGGAGCGCCAGCGTCCGCCGGGAGCACTTCACCCAGCTGGCGATGGAGCTCAAGGAGCAGCTGGACGTGCACAAAGTCGTCAGCAGGGTAAGTGGCACCTCTGCCTGGCGAAGGGAGGGAGAACGTCTCCGGCTGCCCTGCTCTGACACCTGGGCCTGCCCGTGCTGGAGGGGGAAGCTGGGTACGTGCCTTGCCCTCTCTGCCAGTCTGCTCCCACCTTGCCAGCAGACGGCGTAAGGATGCCGAGCCCTGTGTCCAGGGACGAGATGTACTGGGCTCAAGCCATCAGTTTGTTGAACTTGCAGCCCCCAGGCAGCAGCTGTCCTGGCCAGGTCACAGGTAATGCTTGTTCCAGCTGATCTCCCTCCTGCCACCTGGTTCTCGATCCGCCCGCTCCGCCAGGTGGGTTTTGCAGTGTGCCTGCTTAGCCAGCAGATGTGGGTGGGTTCAGACCTTGGGGGCAGAGCATTCTGCAGGCCAGGGGCCCCTGTGCATGGCGCTCCGCCACCAGCCCCGGCCCCCTGGATAAGGAGGGATCATTGAACTGTCAGCAAACACTGCTGAGACTCCTACTGGAAGGTCAGAGGCTTAGGGGCCCTGTGCTCTCCACTCCAGGCCTCCCTGTCCCTTCCCCGCTCCCCTCCTCTGCCCCCCCAAGCCAAGGTAGCTCTTCCTGGCCCACCTCCCTCCTGCCTGGCTTTGCCCTCCCTAGTCTGATATTTCAAACCCACTTCACTTGCACCACCTGGCTTCCTCAGCTGATTGGTCATTTCAGAAAGCCCCGCCTCTAGGGCGGAGTTTGCAAAGGGCCCATTCATCCTTTGCCCCAGGTGCGTGGCCTCTGCCTGCCCCCGTGCTCACCATGTGCAGCCGCAGAGCTGTTCTGTTGCTCGGGGTTGGTTTGCTGGGGTGTCTCTGAGATCTCTCCTGAACACAGTGCAGCCACTGCCCTCCTGGCCACTGGGTCTCAGCCAGTTCAGGGAATGGGGCCAGGCCTAGGGGCTGTTGTCCACGTCCCATAGACCAGCACCCTTTATTTGCAAGGGAATCCACTCTCCTTCTCTTTCAGCTGTCCCAGGGCCCCGGTCTATCTCTCCAAGCCGTTCCCTCGCTCCCTGGGGCTGCAGGGTCCTGGGAGCAGATAGTGACTGGAAAGCATTGTCACTTCCACTCTTGGGCTTTGCAGAGCTCCATCCCACAAGCACCATCACGCGATATCCCTGGGAACAGCCCCACTTGTGCGTGTGCGCTCCATGAGCTGTCCCAGGCCCTGGCCACCAGTGCAGCTCTCACCATGTGGAGTGCCCAGTGCTGTCTTGCTCTCTGGCATCAGCGAGGGCAGGAATCGCACCCAGGGGTCTCCACTCCCAGGTACCATGGGGTCCCTAGGGAGGGGATGCCTGGGGCACTTAACATTATTCAGTTTAGTCACCTCTGGTATGTGGCTTCTTCCAATTCCGGCTCCCTTGGGAGAGCTGCTGGAGCAAGGGAACCGGTTGGTGTTGACGTGCCCTTGCAGCAGGGCCTGGGCACGGTGAATGTGCCAGAGAGGCCAACAGAATCCCACCGGGTGCTTACCGAATGGCAGAGTCCTACGCAAGGTGCCTGGGTGCAGGGAGCCCGGCAGCTCCATGGACCCACATCCTCTCGCTGAGCAGGTTCATTGCACAGTGCCTGCTGTGTTAATTACACTGGCTGCTGTCTCTGCCTGTCAGCAGCGGGCCCCTGCCAGCTTTAGGGGACGCAGCAAATGGCCTGGCCCATACATGCGAGCCTGCCACTGGCACCTTGCCAGGTGAAGTCGGGCTCTGGAGGCTTGGCAGGTGTCGGTCCCGAGCCTGAGGCTTCCCGGTATTTTCCTACAGCTGCTTACGCCCGTTGTGAATGCACAAGGCCGCTGTGGTATGTTTCCATAGAGCGCCTGACGCACAGCGCAAGGGGGACGGGGCATCTCAAGGCACAGGGAATGGGCGACTGGCTTGCAGACGGGTGCAGATAAACGGGACCCCTCCGTGTGACAAGTAGCCCACTCTGGGGATGCTGGAGGGAGCGGGCGAGGGGCAGCCGGTGGAGGCTGTGGGAGGAGGAGGTGCAAGGCCAGGCCGAGTGCTGATGGAGTTGAATGTTGGGAGGCTGGACGGGTGGGGGTCCAGGGCTGTGGGGGTAGCAGCCCGGGCCCTGTGCAGCACAGCCTGTACCTATGATGGACCCCGTGTATTTCACGCCAGGGGGTATTTCCTTGGCGCTCTCCTGGCTGGACTCCTTGGCCCTGGTAACTGCTGGGAGAGCGGGACCCGTGGGCACCCTGTGCTGCTGCTGAACCTCTCCCGCCCTTGGCTTTGCAGCTCAAGCTGGATGAGGTGAACAGCACGGCGGCCCAGCACCGGCTCCACGCCCTCCTGGAGGACCTCGTGGAGATGGAGAAGGTTCTGAAGGACGTGGACATCCTCTCGGCTCTGGCCAAGCTGCTGCCCCAGGGCGCCTGTGCCAGCAAAGCACCCCCGCCCGCCACCAACAGCACCAGCTGGGGTGGCAACTTCACCGCCGGCGCCAACTCCACCACGGAGGAGGGCGACAGGGAGCCCGTGGGAGAGAACCCCCAGGGCCAGCGCTCGGCCTTCGTGCAGCTCTGGGCAGGACTGCAGCCCATCCTCTGCGGGAACAACCGGTAGGAGCTGCCAGGCGGGTGCCCCTGTCCCTGGGATGAGGGGACGAAGGGAGTCCGGGGCTGCAGTAACTGAGGGCACAGGGTAGGAGCGAGGTCCCTTGGCAGAGCCAGCCCAGGGTTGGGGGTGGCATGAGGGGGGTCATGGGGAAGCTGCAGGTTAAGACCAAGCTCCATTAGCAGGGCGGGGAGGGGTGGGCAGCTCCTCCTTTGGGAAGAGGAAGCAGGGGTCAGTGCACCAGGCCCAGATGGTCCATTTTCACCCCCCGTGCCTAGGCCTTGGTAGCAGGGCTGCTTTGGGAGCTGGCCAGCCGGAGAGGCCAGGTCAGCCCGTGCCTCGGAGCTTGCACCCCCTCTCCCTGGCAGTGCGCCCTCCCACCCCGGAGCGTAGTCCATGAGCAAGGCCGTGTGGGGAAAGCCAGGCTGGCTGCGGCCGAGTGGGTCTGCACATCCTGCCCACGTGTCCTTGGCTGTGGGCGGGTTTCCACGCCGCCACGGCACAGCTCTCGCTGCACCAACCCCACGGCGTCTCGCTGACTCACCAGCGTGTGAGTCGGTGCGAAACCGTGCTGGGGCCTCTCGAGCACTGGCCCCTGCACAGCATGGGACGTGCAGGGTGTCCGCAAAGGGAGTGCCCCCGAGAGCCTGGCGGGGAGGGGCGGGACCAGTTTGCCCAGGGGCGGAGCAGGTTGGTGACGCTGCCCTGAAGGGAGCAGGAGAGGACCGTGGAGTATCACTGGGGGGAGGGGAGCACTCCAGACAGGGCTCCGTGGGGCGCAGCTGGCTCGGTACCAGGCCTTGCCGTAGTGCTACTGTGGGACCCCCGGGCATGTGCCAGGACTGGAATCCTCGGCAGGGTCCTTGCCGCCCCCACCCCACCCTCCTCCGACGTACACATGAGGCAGTGGGTTTAGTGAGCGCCCAGTACAGCACTGGCACCTACTCTCCAGAGGGACCTCGAGCTGCAGGTCCAGTTGCCACACAGAGGGGGGGGCCCTGCCTTGGCAGCTGGGGACGCTGGGGTGACTGAAACTCCTCGTCCTGCAGCCTGGGCGGCTATCAGAGCCCCCCGTGTCACTGGGGGCAGAGGAAGGCTCCTCGTGCCAGGTATTCGCTGAGGGTGCAGGCTCCCTGCCATGACCCTGCTGCTGGAACGTTACCCTTTGCTGTGGGGTTGAAGTTCTGGTGCCCACGGTGCATTGGCGGTGCCTTGCGCGGCTCCCCCGTTGAGCCCCAGGGATGGCCCCTCCGGCCCCAGGACTGACCCTGTGTGGTTCCCTTTCCAGCACCATCGAGCCCGAGGCCCTGAAGCAGGGCAACATGAGCTCCTTGGGCTTCACCAGCAAGGAGCAGCGTAACCTGGGACTGCTGGTGCACCTCATGACCAGCAATCCCAAGATCCTTTACTCGCCTGTCGGGACGGAGGTGGACAAGGTCATCCTGAAGGTGAGGGCGCTGGCCGGCCCAGATGGGCCTGCACAGGGCGGCCTGGCCTGCTGGCCATCAGACTCGAAGCCTGCTTCTATTGAGGGGCCCCCTGGAAGCCCCTAAGGTCTCAAAGTCCCTGGCTAGCCAGTGTGGTGCCGAGCAGCTAGTGGCAGGCAGCAGGGCTTAAGGAGCCGGGTTTCATGGATTGCTCCAGCCCTTGAGCTGTGCCAGGAGCCCTGGGGGCCCATGGAGCTGTGCCTTGGAATCGGTAATTAAGGCTCAGTGACTGAACGCAGCATGCGGAAGGGGAGGGGGAAGGTATTTTCCCTTCTTCCAGCTGAGTTGCTGCTGGAGGCCGAGCGCAGCGTGGCTGTGGGCTCACTGTCACATCTGCAGCGGGTCCAGGCTGCGTGGCAGCCAGCCAGGGTGGTTTCCAGCCCAGCACCGCAGGCTGCTGGCCCAGTTTGGCCTGTTCGTTACACGTCGGAAGCCGGGTGTTCGTTTCCTTTGTGGTTTCCCCTGACATCGCCGGTCCCAGTGCCGGGCACGCGACAGGAAGGTGCATGATGCCAGCCCAGGGTCAGTTCCCTGAGGCCTAGCGCTGCGTGAGGCTCGTTCCACCCAGACAGTGAATGGCAGAGGCCAGCGAGAAGGATGCTGGTTTAGTAGCATTGTGTTCCTGCTTTGCATATAGGTAAATGCCCAGGCAGAGAGGAATTAGGTCCCAGGGTCCCATCTGGAGGCCAGCTGCATCACTGCCATTCCCTAGCGGCGACCGGGCAGGACCAAGGCCGTGTCTGGGTTACAAGAGTTGCACTGATTTAATTACATGGGTTTTAAAGTGACCTAGTTAAACTGGTGAGGGCCCCTACCATAGATGCACCAAAGTGGGTTTAACCCTTGCTTAGATTGGCTTAGTGTTGTCTGTATTCTGACAAAGCCTACAGGCCAGGGCCGCATTGTACAAACCCAGAACAAGCCAGTCCCTGCCCCCAGGAGCTGGCAGTGTAAGAACAGACTCGACAACTCGCTGACAGCGAAGCGGAGGAGCACAAGGGAACGGGGAGATGCTGCCCAGCGGGACAAGCCGGGCGCACAGCCAACTGGCTGCCTCCCATTGTCCACAAACAACTGACTGAAGCTAAACCGATCTGGCGGAGGGACAGGCCACTTTAAAGGCGTGTCTCCACTCGAAAGTGAATTTGGGTTAAGAGGGGGTGGATTTCAAGTGCAGTAGCTACTCGGGAGTAATGCTGTGTGTGTGTGCACTGGTTTGGCTTGTCTAGCCTACACAAGGCCCAACACTCCCTGCTGTGTAGGGGTCCTTAACCCTGCTCTTGTGGGAGCCGTAATGACCAGGGCAGCATAGTGGTCCTAGTCCCAGGCATGCAGTGGGGCCAATGCTCTCCCATTGCCTCCACGTCCCCTGCCATCTCCGCTCCCCTCTCTCCCCACAGGCCAATGAGACCTTTGCCTTCGTCGGGAACGTGACTCGCTACGCCCAGGTCTGGCTGAATGTCTCCTCTGAGATCCGGGGCTTCCTGGAGGAGGGCAAACTGCAGCGGCGGATCCGCTGGCTTCAGGAGGTGCTTGCGGGCGGGGGAAGGAGAGGAATGGGTTTGGAGCGAAGCCAAGAGACGGATCTCATCACCACAGCAAAGTACATTTGACCTGCTCCTGGTGTTACGGCAGCAGGTCCTGCGGGATCCCCGTCCCGTTGCAGGGCGTTACTTCAGGGTGCACAGCCCTGGGCCCATGTCCGCTAGCTTCCCAGACAGGTCGCTGGCATTACCAGCTGTGCTGCAGCAATCCGGGTGTGGGGCTGTTATTGGGGGAGGGGGGCGCTGTCGCCCCCTCAGCCTGTCAGCCCTCGGACTTTGTGTCCAGTCTGGGGGGTGGGAGCCAACATTCTCAGACCGGGACATCACTGCTGAGTGACGCACAGTTTGACCACTCAGGTGCCTAGTTAGATTAACATGACAGGCCAGGGAAGGGGAGAGATGGCTTCTGGGCCCCTTCCCTGCTCCTGGCTTTGCTGAGGCTGCTGGCTGCCTCCAGCTGCCCCGTGACCGGTGCCCCAGACGCCATGGCACATGCCCTTTGCTGGGCCCTCTCTCTGTGTATTGCATCGCCCAGCAATTCAGGGCCAGATTCCCCACAGCCCTGCTTCGTTCCTGATGGCCGTGCAGGGTGGCGTAAAGCGCCCCTGCTGGTGAGAGCAAGGGGGGCGGATAGGGGGACGTTTGCACGGCTGCAAACGATGGTGCAAGGCAGGGGGAGTGGAGCCAGCCATGTGTGTTGCACAAGTAGCACCAAGAGGAGATGGGGTGAGGTATGGAAGCTCCTCTGCACCATTTCATCCTTTCTTCCCTTGGTCTGTCTCTCTCCCCGGGCCTGTCCTTCTCCCCAGTTCACCACCGACCTCCACAAACACCCCGAGATCCTGAACGCTTCGGACAACAACCTCCTCCACAGCTTCATCGACGGCAACTTCTCGCTGCCCAACGCCAGCGCCCTGCTGCAGCAGCTGGACACCATCGACAACGCCGCCTGCGGCTGGATCCAGTTCATGTCCAAGGTGCGGGCGATGCAGCCTCATGGAGCCCAGCCTGGGTCCTGCCAGGCTGCCCGGGAATGCTGGGAGGCCCTGTTGCCTCTGTCCCAGGGCTCTTCTAGGGGGCCTTGTAGTAGCTGGGTGGGCTGTACCCCCTAGGATCCCCTGGAACCACAGGTTCAAATCCCAGCAGGTCTGAGTCGCCCGTCCTCGCTCTAGTTTGCTGTGCCAGGATCTTTCACCTCAGGCCGCAGTGCGTGGGCCTCCCAGAGCACTCTGCTGAAGAGTGGGGCGTAGCTGGAAATGGGGGTGAAGGCGGGGTAGATCCAAGCGCCTTTGGCAGGGCTGCTCGCCGGACTCCGCTTGGTGGCCAGCCACAGCCACAGGGAGCCCTGTCCTGATGGAGCAGCCCCTGGGTGTGCAGAGAGGTGGCTCCGGCTGGGCACTGGCAATGCACTCTGCTCGGGCTCCCTGTTTACACCCCTGTCCCGGGGCAGGGTTTGGATGCAGCTGGCTGTGAGGGAGTTGGGGAGAGCGGACACGGGAGTGTGCCCAGGAGCGCGGGGAGCTGTTCCTGGGGAGCGGGGTCTCACGGGGCCTTTCCCTCCCGCCAGGTCAGCGTGGACATCTTCAAGGGCTTCCCCGACGAGGAGAGCATTGTGAACTACACGCTGAACCAGGCGTACCAGGACAACGTCACGGTGTTTGCCAGTACGTCCCTGCCCCGGCCTCGCGCTTGCCTTCCCTCTCCTCTCTCCAGTCACTGGGCCACACTTGGTTCCTCTCCCTTGTCCATTCGCCAGCTTGGAAACCAGCCCCTGGCTTTGTGTGTCTGCCCTGAGCCCAGCCGGCTGCCCTGGGGTTTGAGCCCAGCACTTCCGGATACGTGGGTTTGGATTTGGGGGGTTACCAGGGTGCCTGAGTTCAGAGAGGCCCAGTCACTCAGCCACCCCATGGCCTCGGCTAATACTAGGCCCCGGCGTCTGGGAACCTGCTTCACTGCAGCTCCCCCTTTCGTTAGAGCTCCTCATGGGAGTGCGGTTTGTCGCGTATGTTGCTCAGTGTCTCGGCCAGACCCAGCACTGCTGGGAGCGCCCATCCCCCATGGAGCCCAGGCAGTAAGTACTGGAAGTTAGCAGTCCCTGGGGAGGCTGGCACGGTCTGTCCACTGGTCCCTGCTCTGTTAGTGCTCGCAGCATGTGCAGGAGATGGGCGACCTAGGGGGATCACGCGTGTGCCGTGAGCAGAGAGCGCGCACTGGCAGGTGGCCTGTACAGATGCTAGCCTCCGGGCTGCGCGTTGGGCAGGTCGCTCATTTCAGATACAAGGATCCCCGCCAATAATCCCCATGTGTATTGTCCGTAGCAGGAGCAGAAGGCAGGAAGTCGCTGGTATGGGAGAGAGCAGGAGGCTGGTCTTGGCTCTGCCACTGCCTTGCTGGGTGACTTTGAGCAAGTCACTGAACTGCTCTATGCCTCAGTTTCCCCAACTATAACATGAGGGAGCTCTCTTAAGGTGGCTGCAGGTCTTAATTCAAAGCCCTGTGAGATGCTCCAGTGGAAGGTGACCATTGCTGGTTCCCTCCTCTCCTGTTCTGGATTCTCGCTGCCCCCTCGTGTGGGGTCTGGTCTGAAGCTCACTGAGGTCAATAGGACCCCATTGATCTCTTTGGGTAAGGCCCTGGGCATGTGGCGTGAGAGTACCCTCCCTGCCCCAGCGTACGCTGGCCCCAGAGCCGGCAGGGAGAGGAAGGCCGCCCCATCTTCAGCGCTCTGAGCGTGCTCTCCCCAGGTGTGATCTTCCAGACCAACAAGGATGGCTCCCTGCCCCCCCACGTGATGTACAAGATCCGGCAGAACTCCAGTTTCACCGAGAAGACCAACGAGATCCGGCGGGCATACTGGCGGCCGGGCCCCAACACGGGCGGGCGCTTCTACTTCCTCTACGGTTTCGTGTGGATCCAGGGTGAGTGGCCTGAGGCCCACCTGCCAGCAGCCTCACGGCAGCGCCTGTAGCACCCTCTCGATGAGTGGCACAGTCCCTGCCCCTCGCTGAAGTAGGCTCTTCTGTCTCCCCTCAGACATGATGGAGCGAGCCATAATCAACACCTTCGTGGGCCACGACGTAGTGGAGCCTGGCAACTACGTGCAGATGTTCCCGTACCCGTGTTACACCAGGGACGAGTGAGTAACGCTGGGGGTGGGTGACGGGGGAGAACGGCAGCAGGAGTCTCATGTCATGTCACAGGGGCTGCAGGGACCTGACAGGCCAATCCCAGCCCCTGCCTCTCCCCTGGGCAAATACCTTGCTAGGCCCAAGCGGCCGAACCAAAATGGAGACAAGGCCCCAGCGCAGACAGTGAGGCGAGAACTGGGCACAGTGCTTGGGGCTGAGGGAGGCTGGAGCAGAATTGATGGGCCCCTCTTCCACTTCCTTCCATACCACCAGCGAGGGATAGCGCAGGGCTCCCTGTCGCCCCAGCCCCACCAGGGGAGCCTGGCCAGCAGGGCGCTCTCATGGTGCTTTGCTGCTCTCTTCCCCAGTTTCCTGTTCGTCATCGAGCACATGATGCCCTTGTGCATGGTGATCTCCTGGGTCTATTCGGTGGCAATGATGATCCAGCACATTGTGGCGGAGAAGGAGCATCGGCTGAAAGAGGTGGGGACCCCCAAGCACCTGCGGGCAGAGCCATGGGGCGCTGGGATTTCGCGTCCCTCTCGGGGCCTGCTGGGGCGGCAGGGAGCTGGGGTAGGAAGGGAGATGGTTGACAGCACAATCCGGTTGCGTGGAGGAAAGGGGGAGAGTAGCACTGCCCATGCCTGTCCTGGCATAGGTGGGGCCACCCGCTGGGCCCTGCTTGTCTAGCTGGGCTCTGTGGAGGGGTGATGCTGGTCCACCTCTTTGCTTCCAGCCGCTGTGTTGCAATTGCAATGCAAGAAGCTAAGGGACCAGGAAGTGCCTTTGTGGTGTAACCTTCTTTCCTACGTCAGCAAGTGCTGGCCCGGCCCAGAGATGTTACGGGACCCTGATCGCGTGATGTCTGTGCCATTGTGAGCATGGGGTAGGTGCCTGGTAGGACATTTTCCACCCATGGGGATGTTTGTGGACCCCTGAGTGAAACGTTACAGGGAAAGCCCCGGGGCCTGATTCTCTCCCCTGGTGTAAATTGGGGTAACTCCATTGAAATTGGTGTAAAATGAGAGCAAGCGAGAGGAGAGACAGACCCATGGTTGCTTCCGTTCTCCAAACCAGAGCACAGGAGATACGGCTCCAAGTTCACCCCCAGCTTAACCCCGCTGGAGTTGGTGAGACTCCCGGGGGTGGGTTTGTCCCCTACTAATCACTCTGAGGCCAAGGCGTGCTCTGTAATTCCCTGGCTCGCTGCAGGCCCGTGTCATTAGCTGCCGAGGGCCCTCTGCAGCAGTAATACAGCACGGGCCCTAGGACCAAGGTGTCACTCTCTGGGTGTCCAGGGCTGGATGGTGCCACAGGGATATTACCACCTATAGGTGCCTGCGCAAACACAGCCTAAGGCAGCAACGATCTGGCCCGGCTCTCGGAGCAGTGGGATCGCACCGCTGGCTCTGTTCCGTGGGGAACATCCCTGCTTGGTGACGGGGACAGAGTTGCCGGCGGGGTCTCTTCTACCTCGGACACCGAGGAGCCCCTTTCCATGCCCCCTCCCAGTTCTCCCCATTACCTGGTTACTGCTCCAGGCAAACAGCAGCGCTTTGTTCTTGGCTGGCACTGGCTCCCCCCCAGAGCCTGGCTGCAGGAGCAGGGAGGGTCCGGCGGCTAACGAGCGCGTGCTGAAGGCACTGGGGCGCAGTGCCAGGCACAGCTGGCTATCAATCCAGCCTGCCTTTGCCAAGTTCAGGCATGGCAGGCTTCTCTAGGGGGCTTTTCCCGGCCCTGTTAGATGCTCTGCGGAGCAACGCAGACGCAGCAGAGCGGACCATGAAGACTCCCAGCCCGAGTCTCCTGCAGCCCTGCTCACTGATCTGCTTGTGCACGTTCCCAAGGTCTCCTGATTGGGATTCCCACAAGGAAATCAGCGGTGCCCTTGCTGGCCAGACACACTGCTTCCCTGGCATTGAGATGTTGGCATCCCACAGGGCTCTGCCGGGACTGTGCATTGTCCTTCCCTGAGACCCTGCACAGAGGCAGCACAGGCTGTGTAGTTTGGGAGCCAGAGAGAACCACAGGGTCTGTCAGTGTCCTGCAACCCCAGCCCTTTCGAGCCGTTACCCACAAGCCCTGGCTGAGTTAACATGGGACAGGACCCAGCCTTGGCTGCTGAAGGAGCAGAGAGCTCTGCACATTCTCTGAGCCATCAGTGCTTCCTTGCCGATGGCGTCATCCTCTATCCCCTTTCGGGGGTGTCAGATCCACAGGATCAGTGTGATGGCCCCAGCTTTGGAAGGGTCTCTAAGAGGAACCCCCTCAGTGTGCCAGTCCCCCTAGGGGTCTCGCTCTTCCTCCAGGGTGAGCCGCGCTGCTTCACCGCCTCCTTAGACTGAACCTCTGGGTCTGCAGCACCCCCACTTCTCACCGTGAGCCCCGTTCAGCGAGTCCAACTGAGACAGGCCCCGAAGGAGGCTGGTGCACCCTGGGGATTGATGCACCTCGCCCAGCATTGTCCGAACAGCCGGGTTTATTCCTTAACTGGAACGCAACGTGGGAAGTCCTGAGGGTAGCACAGAGATGAAGGTTAAGAATAGTCCATTCTGGTTAGTTCAGAGCCCAGCCAAGCTGTAGTGAGCTCCATTGCTCAAGCTCTGTCTCTCCATCTGATTTCCTTTGTCAAACTCCAGATGAGAGCCCCGACTGCCTCCAGCAGCCAACACTTAACCCCTCCCACCTACTCAGTCCCTTGTTCCCGAGCTGGGGAGATGCTGCTCAGCCCCTGCGGAGAGGCGGGGAGCCTATATCTCTCTGAGGCCTTGGTTGCTAGGTATCAGTGTCCAGGCAATTAGATTTGCCGTTGTCTTTTCAGAGGCTCCATTGATAAGGGAACCCAGATCCAGACAGCCCGTGACACCCATATCTATGTCTCTTTGCCCTCTATGAGAGCAAACAGCCCTTTCCTACCCCCTAGGTAACAATGCAGCACATGGGGAAACTGAGGCACAAACACGCTTCATAAAAGTATTACCAACAATTCCCATGTCATCACAGGGGCCATAGCATCATAGAATCATAGGACTGTAAGGGACCTTGAGAGGTCATTTAGTCCAGTCCCCTGCACTCAAGGCAGGACGAAGTATTATCTAGACCATCTCTGACAGGTGTTTGTCTAACCTGCTCTTAAAAATCTTCAGTGATGGAGATTCCACAACCTCCCTGGGCAATTTATTCCAGTGTTTAACCACCCTGACAGTTAGGAAGTTTTTCCTAATGTCCAACCTAAACTGCCCTTGCTGCAATTTAAGCCCATTGCTGCTTGTCCTATCCTCACAGGTTAAGGAGAACAATTTTTCTCCCTCCTCCTTGTAACATCCTTTTATGTACTTGAAAACTGTTATCATGTCCCCTCTCGGTCTTCTCTTTTCCAGACTAAACAAACCCAATTTTTTCAATCTTCCCTCATAGGTCATGTTTTCTAGACCTTTAATCATTTTTGTTGCCCTTCCCTGGACTTTTTCCAATTTGTTCACATCTTTTCTGAAATGCGGCGCCTGGAACTGGACACAATACTCCAGTTGAGGCCTAATCAGCGCAGAGCAGAGCGGAAGAATTACTTCTCGTGTTTCGCTTACAACACTCCTGCTAATACATCCCAGAATGATGTTCGCTTTTTTGCAACAGCGTTACATTGTTGACTCATAATTAGCTTGTGGTCACTATGAACCCAAGATCCCTTTCCGCAGTACTCCTTCCTAGGCAGTCATTTCCCACTTTGTACATGATTGTTCCATCCTAAGTAAAGTACTTTGCACTTGTTCTTATGAAATTTCATCCTATTGACTTCAGACCATTTCTCCAGTTTGTCCAGATCATTTTGAATTTTAATCCTATCCTCCAAAGCACTTGCAACCCCTCCTAGCTTGGTATTGTCCACAGACTTTTTAAATGTACTTTCTATGCCATTATCTAAATCATTGATGAAGACATTGAACAGAACCGGACCCAGAGCTGATCCCTGCGGGACCCCACTCGATATACTCTTCCAGCTTGACTGTGAACCTCTGAGAACAATTTTCCAACCAGTTATGCACCCACCTTATAGTAGCTCCATCTAGGCTGTTTTCCTAGTTTGTTTATGAGAAGGTATCAAAAAGCGAAAGTCAAGGTATCTACCACTTCCCCCATATCCACGAGACAGTGTCAAAAGCTAAAGTCAAGATATACCACATCTACCACTTCCCCCATATCCACGAGACAGTGTCGAAAGCTAAAGTCAAGATATACCACATCTACCACTTCCTCCATATCCACAAGGCTTGTTACCCTGAAAGCTATCAAGTTGGTTTCACGTGATTTGTTCTTGACAAATCCATGCTGACTGTTACTTATCAAAATTATTGTCTTCTAGGTGTTTGCAAATTGATTGCATAATTATTTGCTCCATTATCTTTCCGGGTACTGAAGTTAAGCTGACTGGTCTGTAATTCCCTGGGTTGTCCTTATTTCCCTTTTTATAGATGGGCACTAGATTTGCCCTTTCCCAGTCCTCTGGAATTTCTCCCATCTTCCATGACTTTTTGAAGATAATCACTAATGGCTCAGATATCTCCTCAGTCAGCTCCTTGAGTATTCTAATCTAGGATGTATTTCATCAGGGCCTGATGACTTGAAGACATCTAACTTGTCCTAGTAATATTTAACGTGTTCGTTATCTATTTTAGCCTCTGATTCAACCTCATTTCCACTGGCATTCAGTATGTTAGACGTCCAATTGCTATTAACCTTTTTGATGAAAACTGAAACAAAAAAGTCATTTAATGCTTCTGTTATTGTTTTGTTCTCTCTTGTTGAGTAGCAGGCCTACCCTGTCCTTGGTCTTCCTCTTGTTTCTAATGTTCTTGTAGAATGTTTTCTTGTTAAGCTAGCTAGAGACATAAAGGGTAATCTCTCTTTGTACCTTGGCCTTTCTAATTTTGTCCCTACATACTTATGTTATTTGTTTATAGTCATCCTTTCTAATTTGACCTACTTTCCGCTTTTTGTAGGACTCTTTTTTTGAGTTCCAGATCATTGACGAGCTCCTGGTTAAGCCAGGGCTGTCTCTTGCCAGACTTTCCATCTTTCCTACGCATGTTTTGGACAGCGAGAACAAACCAAACTGGAGAGTGCTCCAGCTGCGCCCTCTGTCTGAGGGGCCTGCTTTGTCCCTCCAGGGTTTTCCCATGAGCTGTGTCTCACGTCCCGCTAGCCAGGAGGGCCTGGGTGGAAACATTGGGCTTCCCCCACACAATGTCTAGACCTTGTCTTGCACAGCCGTGCCGCACCTCAATTTCACGAGAAGCAGTGTTGTGACCAGCAGGTTGCCGAGAGCTGGAGGGTGGGATCAGAGGGAACCTCTGCCAGAGAAACCAACAAGCCGGCAAAGCATGAGGCCTACGGATCCTGCTCCCTTCCTGGCAGAAACTGATGCCTGGATTGCAGTTCCTGAAGGGCTGCTGCCTACCCTGGAGAATCCACCTTTCAGTCACCTCATGGGCTCCATGACGACCGCCTGCCCTCTCCCTGCATGCTGTTGTGTTCACCCCCTCCGCCCCACACTCGTGTTCCTGGGGGGGCTCGGGGCAGTTAGTTCACCCCAGCTTTCCCCTCCGCGGGGGGGGTTCGGGGCACTTAGCTCACCCCAGCTTTCCCCTCCCCGGGGGGGGGCTC
>NC_048314.1:1210052-1210385 GCF_013100865.1 Trachemys scripta elegans
TCGGGGCACTTAGCTCACCCCAGCTTTCCCCTCCCCGGGGGGGGGCTCAGGGCACTTAGCTCACCCCACCTTTCCCCTCCCCGGGGGGGGCTCGGGGCACTTAGCTCACCCCAGCTTTCCCCTCCCCGGGGGGGGGCTCGGGGCACTTAGCTCACCCCAGCTTTCCCCTCCCCGGGGGGGGGCTCGGGGCACTTAGCTCACCCCAGCTTTCCCCTCCCCGGGGGGGCTCGGGGCACTTAGCTCAGCCCAGCTTTCCCCTCCCCGGGGGGGCCTCGGGGCACTTAGCTCACCCCAGCTTTCCCCTCCCCGGGGGGGTTCGGGACACTTAGCTCA
>NC_048314.1:1215372-1228622 GCF_013100865.1 Trachemys scripta elegans
GGGGGGGGCTCGGGGCACTTAGCTCAGCCCAGCTTTCCCCTCCCCGGGGGGGCTCGGGGCACTTAGCTCAGCCCAGCTTTCCCCTCCCCGGGGGGGGGCTCGGGGCACTTAGCTCAGCCCAGCTTTCCCCTCCCCGGGGGGGGGCTCGGGGCACTTAGCTCAGCCCAGCTTTCCCCTCCCCGGGGGGGCTCGGGGCACTTAGCTCAGCCCAGCTTTCCCCTCCCCAGGGGAGCTCGGTTTGAGTTCAGGTCACCAAACAAGCATTGTCTTCCTCCCTGGGCCCTTTGCTCTGCCTCTCTCCGGCAGGAGACACCAGGGAACCTTTACTGCCGCTCCTGCTCCCTTGGGACCTCCCAGCTGCACTTCGGGAGGCCCTGCTGCGGCCAAGTGCCTGAGCAGCCCCAGTGATGGGGACTGAAGAGTCCCGCTGCCTCCCAGCCCCCACCGTGGATCAGTTCCTCCCCCACCCACCTTGTCGTGGGGCCAAGAGCTAGAAAAGGTCTGGACCTTGGTATGGAGCTGGAGAGACTCCAGCCGCAAACCGTGGGGCTACGGCACAGTGGAGCTCTTCGCTGCCCCTGCAGGGTCTCTTGCGCCTCCCTCTGAAGCAGGTGGCCACAGTTGGAAATGGCTAGTGGACCCCAGGTCTGAACCACCCTGGCAGTTCCTCGGTTTCCTGTTTCTTCTCCTGCTTCCCTATTGCTCCATTTGCCTTCCTTCGCTCAGAGGAATCCGGCTTAGCCAGCCAGGCCACATCCAACCTGGAATGCTTTGACAGCTAAAAGTCCAACCACAGTAATAAACCAGCAAACCCTCTGACCTCCAGAGACCGGCCAGTGGAAAATAAGAGCCACCCCGGCCAAACCTCTAGTGTCACAGTCCCAGAATGGCCCACCGGGCCCCTTGCTGTGCCTCTGAGCTTTGGGGGTCACAGACGGGAGCTGCATGTTCCTCTCGCGCGCGCTGCTTCTCTCCCCTTCTGCCTGCCTGTGTTTTAAGAAGAAGCGGGATCAGACTCTAATGCTGGAAGCTGAGAGCGACCAGCTGCACAGACCAGCCAGGGCCGCGGGACGTACTCTTGAGCTAGGCTCTTTCCCTTGAAGGATTCCCGGGTGCATAGGGAGAGGGAGGAATAGGATGCTTGTGAATCAGAGTTTAAGGCCAGAAGGAACCACCAGATGGTCTAGTCCGACCTCCTGTGTAACATGGACCACCGACCCCACCCACCCTCCGCACATCAAACCCAACCGTGGAATGAGACCCCGGGTGGGCTAAGCTGTTGTGTGCCAACTCCAGGCAGAGAATCAGAGGGACCCAGGCGCACTAATGCCTGAGGTCCCTGCAGTGACAGACAACTGGCTAAGTGAGAAATACCCAGATGCTCCTAGCCAGCAAACTGCCCCCCACGCTGCACCCCCATCTCAAGGCCACTGCTCAGCCACTCTGACGTGGGGGAGAACTTCCCGACCCCGCATCCGGTGATCACAGAGAGAGCCTGGGTTATTCAAGCTCTGCACATCTAGCCTGGCTGTCTCCTGCCTTCTTTACTTGTTGTGTTTAATGGCAGTTAATCAAAAGGGACTCGTGTTTCTGGAGCCCTTGTTTCCAGAGTGCCGCGAACTCTGGGAACCAGGCCCCTTTCAGGTGCCTCCAGTTGCAACCCGGGTGTCACTGGTCACTGGTGGAAAGCTTGGCCTGAGGGAATTTGCTTGTTGGGTAGATGCAACGCCCGTAAGAGACACCTTAGCAGCACAATCCTGGCCTCAGATTACTATGAGGCAAGTAACAAATAGGGAAATGAAGGAATGATCCCCCAGCTCCCGCCTTCCCACAGGTTCCCCTTGCCCACACACCCACCAGGGTGCAGAGCTGCTCCTTTTGAACCCGGCCTGTGTTGTGATGCCTTGTTCTTGCTCCGCTGTGTCCCATGAGGACGCCTTGCTGGTGGGACGGGGACTGTCCATGGAACCAGCCCCAGTGGGGCCATGTGCTCTGATGGCGCGTGGTACCGTCTCTTGCAGGTGATGAAGATGATGGGCCTGAACAACGCAGTCCACTGGGTGGCCTGGTTCATCACCGGCTTTGTCCAGCTCTCCATCTCCGTCACCGCGCTCACCGCCATCCTGAAATACGGCAAGGTCCTGATGCACAGCGACGTCTTCATCATCTGGCTCTTCCTCGCCATCTACGCCGTGGCCACCATCATGTTCTGGTGAGCACTGGGGCGGGGCAGGGGGTGTAACACAGCAGTGGTGGCAGGGGGCCCAGAAGCTAGGGACAAGTCAAGCAGCCAGAGGGGCAAGGGACCAGAGCAACGAGGCCTCTAGACATGCACTACCTGGGGCATGGCCGCTGTCTCTGAGCCTGGGAGGACTCCGGGGGGGCTGGGATAGCGTGGTTAATTTGTTACTCTGGGGTCTGGATTCCATTTTGGTCCAATGTGTGATTTCACAGTTTATAGCAAAGCCACAATGCCAGGGCCACTAGCGAGGGACCATGAACTCCCAGAGAAGGGGAGCCATGGATGTACCCAGGGTCATCCCAGTGCTGCTCGCACTGGGCCCCTCGGTCCGAGAAGCCACAACCCCAGCCTAAGGCCTGGGCACTGCCTGTTTCTATGCCACCAGCAGCAGGATTAAAGGTGGTTACCAGCAACGGGTAGCAGATGCTTTCCCCACCCACCCCGGTACGGGCTGGGATCATCTCGCAGCTAAAGGCCAGATAGTCCCCTGGTGCTGGTGTAATTCCCTGGGCTTCCATGGAGCTCCTCCTGATTTACACCTGCATAATCAGAGGAGAATCCAGCTTGGGGCCAATGCCACCAGCTCAAACCTCTGAGTCGCCGGCTGATTCGAGCATTGCCGAGTGGTTGGGGTCAAGGGGGAGGCAGGCTGACTGGCGGTGAGGAGCCTGCGCTGTCGCGGGACATGGGTGTCTGCAGGGATCGTCTGGCTCGTGGGCGGGTGGGAGTTATTTACGGTGCTGAGGCTCGCAGGGAAGCAGGTTCTCCCATCAACGTTCAGTTGGGAGGAACCACAAAGTCGTGGTGGTGCAGCGACTGTGGCTGTAAAGGGCAGTGGGGAATCTATGCACCCGTGTGGTGATCACAGCGACACACCCCTGCCCTGGCCATCCTTGCCGGGGGGGTGCTTGGTCCAGTCAGAGCTGGTCCTGCCGCACTCCCTCTACTCTATTCTGGGGGGTCTTTGCCTCCTGGAAGGGGAGCCAGTAATGGGGCCCGAGGAAGCAGGGTCGGTACTGAGTTCTCCGCACCGAGCCAATGGCCCAGTCCCTCTGATGGGGTTTGACGGGGTGTGGGAGGCGGTCATGCCTCTTTTTCTCCGAGGTGGGTGATGAAGTGGGGGGGCTGTGTAAGCCTTTTCCTTGGGGGGAGAGGTGGGGCTGGGGGGGCTAACACCCTCTCTCTCTGGGGCTCGGGGGGGGGGGCATGCCCCCCTTTCCCTCTGCGGCGGAGGGTGTCACACTGTCTGCCCCACAGTTTCCTGGTGTCCGTGCTCTATTCCAAGGCCAAGCTGGCCTCAGCCTGCGGGGGCATCATCTACTTCCTGAGCTACGTCCCCTACATGTACGTCGCCATCCGGGAGGAAGTGGCCCACGACAAGATCACGGCCTTCGAGAAGTGCATCGCCGTGAGTACTGGGCAGCGGCCCGGTGTGGCTCCCTGCAGGCCCTGAGCCTGGCCTCCCTGGGCACGGCCGGGAACGGGGCTCCCCAGCTCTGCTCCCTCCATCACCGGCCTGCTCCCCACGTCCCATCGCCCTCCCCACTGCTCCCTGCTCCTTGCCCAGCACGCAGACAGGAGGGAGGACACCCCCCCTCCCCCGGGCCATGCCTCCAGCCCCAGTCCCCGGAGGAGTCAGGCCACCTCTGGCCAGAGAACTGCCTGCTGCAGCCCCAGGGACCGAGTGGCCTTCAGCAGGACAGAGCTGGAGAAACCAACATTTCCAGTCTAACATCCCTCTGCTTAGCCAGAGCCCGGCTGGGCCAGGGGCTCGAAGGGGGAGGGGTCTTGAGGACTCCCAAAGCTTGGGCTGAAGGCTCCGCTGCCCTGGGGGGTGGGCATAAGCCTTTCCCCTTCCAGGATGGTGGGATCCCTGCAGAGGAGTGTGCCAACTAACACGGGCCGCACGCTGCATCCTCTCCAGAGCCGTGCAGGGTGTGGGGAGCGTGGCACTGCCCAGCTGCACCCTGTGATGGAGCTGGGCTGCGTGTCTGCTCCCCGCCACTGAGCTGGCCCCTTGTGACGAACTCATGACCCAGTGTGAATCCTGATCTTAGAGCCACTGCACCAGGGCACCTGCAGGAGGCAGCGGTGCCCCCTTCCAGCCACACCCCCAATGGCCTTTCTCCCTTTGCTGCATCCAGACCCTCCGTGGATTCCCACCCTCACCTCCAATGGCTTTCGTCCCCCTCTGCCCGTCCGTACCCCTGATGGCCTCCCCCGGAACTCCTGGCTAGGGGATTGCTGCCCAGGGCTTTAGGGGAGCTGTTCTCGGCCTAACCTCCCTCTCCCCCGCTCAGTCTCTCATGTCGACCACGGCCTTCGGGCTGGGCTCCAAGTACTTTGCGCTGTATGAGGTGGCCGGCGTGGGCATCCAGTGGCACACCTTCAGCCAGTCGCCCGTGGAAGGCGACGACTTCAACCTGCTGCTCTCCATGATGATGCTGATCGTGGATGCCGTGGTCTATGGTGTGCTGACGTGGTACATCGAGGCCGTGCACCCAGGTACGGGCCGGGGCCGCCTCCTGCAGCCCAAGGGGGGCAGGTGCAGGGTGGCACCGACCTGACTGGGATGGAAGGAGGGCCTGTCAACAGCCTCCCCATGCATGGCTGTGAACGCAGGGGGTGAGAGCAGGTCAGCATCTGGCCATGTTCATGAACCGGGAGGGGGGTGTAACCAGTGATCTGCCCCGGGGCTCTGTGTGTCGTCCCTTCCAGGGGACTGCACGTACCACCCCCGCTGGCCCCCACTTCGGGGGGGGGAGGCCCACACCTTTCGGCCACACCAGTGCACGCTGTGGGCCTCCTGCACGAACCCCAGAACTGCCGCTGATCTCCTTTCCTTTGCAGGCATGTACGGGCTCCCCCGGCCCTGGTACTTCCCTTTCCAGAAATCCTACTGGCTCGGGAACGGGCGGGTCGAAACCTGGGAGTGGAGCTGGCCCTGGTCTAGAACCACCCGCCTCAGCATCATGGAGGAGGATCAGGCCTGCGCCATGGAGAACAGGCGGCTGGGTACGAGCGCCCGCAGGCTGGGCAGTGCAGAGACTGGGAAAGGGCTGGGATCCAGGGGACCTGGCTTCTGTTCCTGGCTCAGTCCCACCTCTCTTGGGCGTTGGTGGGGGTCGGGCCTGCCAAAACCGGTGTGTTCTGAACTCGGGTTAGCCCAGCAGTGACTGCCTAGCCCCCGCTTCCGCTCGGCTCAGCCGTGAGTTACAGCCTGGCGCTGAGCTCACGCTGCTAACCCACTTAGAAACGCCCCTCGATTCACAGCAGAGATGGACCCTGTGCTGCCATTTCCCCGAAGCGAGGGCCATAACACGGGCCGGCCTCACGGAGGTGGTATGGGGCCAAATTCATCCCTGTCCCCCAGCTCCTTGAGAGCCTCTGGTAGAAGGTGCCAGAGGAGGAAGTGGAATTACGGCAGAGCGGGCATGGAAGGGAGAGAGAGGAGGAGGGGCGGCTTCTCGGCAAGACACAAAGCGAGGGCCAGATCCTCCGCTGGTGGCAATCAGCATGGTGCAGTGGGTTCACCTGAGCCATGTTGATGTGTGCCAGCTGGGGCTTATTCTGTTAGGGCAGGGCCTAGGGGGCCCCATCGTGCTGGGCGCTGCACGAACCCGGAACGGGGGCAGCCCCTGCCCCAAATTGCTCCCGGGCTAGCTGGGCAAGGGGCGGGGCGGGGGAGGGCTAGCTGGGCAAGGGGCGGGGCAGGGCAGGGCTAGCTGGGCAAGGGGCNGCAGGGCTAGCTGGGCAAGGGGCGGGGCAGGGCAGGGCTAGCTGGGCAAGGGGCAGGGCAGGGCTAGCTGGGCAAGGGGCGGGGCAGGCTGGCCCACGGCAGGACCCTGCCCCCAGGGCTCTTTGTCCATTTGTTTATTGTTTTGGGAGGGGATTCGCGAGCGGGGGAGGGAGGGGGTAGGATGAAGGACAAGAGGGAGGGGGAGGTTGGAGCCCACAGCCAGTCAGCACCGGGGAAGGGGTGTGGAGCGCTGTCGGACGCTGTCGCAGGGGTTCTGGCTGGAGCCTGCGGGTCCCTGCTGCGGCTGCTCGGTCCAGCTGAGCCTCCAGCCCCTTTGTCCCTGAGCTGACGTGGCTGGGCGCCGGGTGGGGCAGCATGGGCCCTGGTGTAGGGCTTGGTGTTATCAACGCCGTCCCATGTAATACCCCGCATGGCCCCGCTGCCCGTCTCCCCAGGGTGCACGCCCCGGGTCAGTGCTGGGTGGCGTCCGGTCCCCTGGCTCCCCGCACACGCTGAGGGAGACACCCCAGACCCCTGCCCACCACCTCCTGCTCTCGTTGCAGAGGAGACGCGTGGCATAGAGGAGGAGCCGAACCACCTGCCGCTCGTCGTGTGCGTGGACAAGCTCACCAAGGTCTACAAGACGGACAAGAAGCTGGCACTGAACAAGCTGAGCCTGAACCTCTACGAGAACCAAGTGGTGTCCTTCCTGGGGCACAACGGGGCGGGCAAGACCACCACCATGTGAGCCAGGGGCTGGGGAGCCCTGCCGCGGGCAGTGACATGGAGAAATCGGGGCAGGGGCAGCCATGGGATGAGGGTGGGCGGGTCTCTCATGCCCGGGCAGCTCGTCACCACCTCTGATGCTGACAGGGTTGCACGATGGCTGTCACCGCGGGGTTAGCCTGGGCTCCCAGGCTCTGTCCTCACCAGTATCTTGGTGCCACACCCTGCCCCCCAGCTCTGCAATGCTGCCAGTTCTCGGCGGTGCTGGGGTTCGTTCAGCAGGCAGTGCCCAGGGTCCGTGGCTTGACCCGGGTGGGAGGAGGTGCTGAGGCCTTACCAGGGTGGGTTTGAAGGAGGAGGACCTGGGCTTAGTGCGGGGTGGAAGGGAGTGTGGGGGGAGGCACCAGTCTGGGGGCCGGAGAGGGGATGGGGTTGTGAAGGCCCCACAAGGTGCACACGTTGGCTGGCGCTGGATGGGCTGGGCCCTCCTCTGGCATCCGTTGGCCTCGGGCAGCATGGGCAGTGCTGTTCTGCAGGGCAGAGGTGCCCAAGGGCCCTTCCCGGAACGGCACGCCGTGAAGCTGCGCTAGGCAATCACCGCATTTCCAGGCAGGGAGAAGAGCTGATGCTGCCCTGTTTCTTTTCCAGGTCCATCCTGACTGGCCTCTTCCCCCCAACTTCGGGCTCTGCTACCATCTACGGCCACGACATCCGGACAGAGATGGACGAGATCCGGAAGAACCTGGGCATGTGTCCCCAACACAACGTGCTCTTCGATAAACTGACGGTGGAGGAGCACCTCTGGTTCTACTCGCAGCTTAAGAGCATGGCGGAGGAGGAGATCCGCAAGGAGATGGACAAGTAGGGACCAGCCCCAGCCAATGACTCCTCCCAAGGCGATGAACAGCCATCACTGTCTTGGCATGAACCATTTTGTGCGAGCCGGTCAAGTGGACTTTGACCAGAGCCCCAGTGCTCTGTGGTACTGGCCCCAGAGTCCATCCTTTAGTGCAGAATTGGGCAGAGATTTTTCAGAAGTAGCTAGTGATTGTGGGGGTCCCACTTGAGACGCCTTAAAGGGCTTGATTTTTCAGATGGTGGGTGCTTAGCACTTTTGGAAAGCCAGGCCTCTTTAAGGAGTCTCAGGTTGGGCACCCAAAATCCCCAGCCACTATCGAAACTCTTGGCCGTGGGCGACAGAAGCTAAGCTTTTGTTTGAAAAGATTGTATTTTTTAACCCTTGTGGTTGCAGCAGAAACCTTCCAGCTGAGTGTACCCAGTGTATCTGAGTCTGCAAAGAGCCTGAAACAGTAGCTCGGGGAGTTGTGAACTGCCCCATTCATCTTAATGGGTGTAGATGGTGCGTGACTCGCTGCTGCGGCACCTCCTGCTGGTCGTTGGGAATTAGCTCTTTTCCAGCCTCTGAAGTGCCCTCTGCAGGCCGGTATCCTGCTGCCGCTGGTCCCCGTGTCCCTCCCTTGTCTCTGGGGTGCTGCCCATCTGGCAATACCCTCGCAGTCTCAGGGTCTCCCCACCCAGGGGAACTCCCAACCCTCTATCCCCACCTTGCCTCAGCCTATGAGCTACTGCCAGTCACCATCTAGCCCCCTTTCACTGGGGCCAACTGCAGTCTGTATAAGCCAGTCATCATAGGCAAGGGAGGGTTTGACCTGCTTCCTTTCCCTGCAACCCAGTACCTCCAGGGGCCTTGGACTAGGCCCTGCAGCCTGGGGAGTTGCCAGCCTCGAGCTCCCCAGCTCCTCTGGCCTTCCCCAGCCCTGCTTCACTCCAGTACCCTTTAGCACTCAGGCAGCTAGGTCCATCTCCCTCCTCAGCTAGCGGGAGACTCTGCCAGCTCCTGGCTCACTGGCCTTTTATAGGGCCAGCTGTGGCTTGATTGGGGTGTGGCCCAGCTGCGGCTGCTTCCCCAATCAGCCTAGTAGCTGCTTTCTCCCAGCCACAGCCCTCCCCAGGGCTACTTTTAACCCCTCCCGGGCAGGAGCAGGTGATCACCCTGCTACAGTGGACTATTAACTCCAAGATCTGCTCCTTCAGCAGTGTGCATGCATTTGCCCAGCCTTGCTCACGCAGCCTGCGTGTGACTGGGCTGTAACGTCTATGTCGGATCTGTCCCCAGGATGATCGAAGACCTGGAGCTGTCCAACAAGCGGCACTCCCTGGTGCAGACTCTGTCAGGAGGGATGAAGAGGAAGCTGTCGGTGGCCATCGCCTTTGTGGGTGGATCGCGGGCTGTTATCTTGGATGAGCCCACTGCTGGTGTTGACCCGTACGCACGTAGGGCCATTTGGGATCTGATCCTCAAGTACAAACCTGGTGAGCAACCCAAAGCATGGCAGGGGCTCTGATCCCTGTCAGAGACTCCACACCAGGATTCCCCTGCCACTGCCCTGGGGGATGAATCTTGGTTAACAAGGCTTCACTCTAAGAGTTATTCCTGGGGGAATTCTGTGCCCCAAAATAAAAAATTCTGCAACAAAAAATTAAAAGTTCTTCGCACAATATTTTAAAATTCTGCATATTTTATTTGTCAAAATAACACAATATAATCACACCAGTGTCAATTATTTTTGGCCATTTATTTCAAAATACCTGTCAGCAAGCATGTCTGTAACAACATAGACAACAAAAAGATTCAAGAAATGTTTTTTGACAAATAGATTCCTTACTAGGCAAATGTATACAGAACTCTTGAGTAATAATTCATTTAAACTACCATACAGGACCGTATTTCCTGCACCCCTCAGAAGCAGTGCAAAGGTTTGGGGGAGTCAGGGGTAATGGAGGAGCTGAGGGAGAGGGAAGTAAATTGCTGGGAAGGAGCCTGGGTGTGAACTTGGAGGGTTGTTGGGTATGGGTGGAGAAAAGTATGGAAAAGTTTTGCAGGAGGGGCAGGCAAGGAGGGATTGTTCGGGAGCTTCCCCCATGCAGACCCTGGCTGACCCCTAGCCTTTCCCATTCAGTCAGGCACATCTGCCCCACCCCTATGTGTTCTTGCACCCCCTGTGCGTGTGTCCCTCCATCCCCACTCAGACACCCCCTCCCCCTGCCCCATGTGTCTCTGTGCCCCCACCCAGCCATTCCTCTGTCCCTATGTAGCCTTGCATCCCCGCCCCCATCACCATGTGGCCCTGCACCTCCCTCCCCCCGTGGCCCTGTGCCTCCACTCCCATTCAGCCCCTGCCCCAGTCTGTCCTCACCCACTAGGCCTTATGAACCCCTGTCTGACCCTCCCAGCACCCCATGGTGTCTGTCTCCCCATAGCCCCTCTCTCCTGACCTGGCCCGCTGCGAAGAAGGCAGGCTCTTTCTCTTCCCTCGCTGGCAGGGAGCTGCTGCTTTGTTCTATCACTACAGCGCTCTCTGGTGGGCAAAAGGCAGAACTGCAACAATATTTTGGCAGAAGCTTTTTTTCTGCGCCAAAAATTAAAAATATGCGGGGCTCATTAATTATGCATGCACACCACTAGTGCAGAATTCACCCAGGAGTAACTCTAGTGAGTAACAGGAGCATTGCCCCAACCTGACCATGTGCCTGGAGGGAGAAGGAAAGCCAGGGCTGGATTTTAGGGAATGGACTCTGGCTATGACTGACCACCAAATAAAAATCCTTGTTTGTACCAGCTGAGATAAGCCCAGCAATGAGTGGTCGTAGCTCAGGACTCGGAGACAGGACTCCTGGGTTCTATTCCTTCCTCTGCAAGCTCTCACTGGGTGACCTGAGGCAAATCCCTCCCTTCTCGCTCTGTGCCTCAGTTTCCCCAGCTGTACCACAGAGATAGTAAGACTTCCCCACCCCCCTTGGCAAAGCACTCTGAGTCCTGTGGATGCAAAGGTTCTGTGAGGCAGGTACGCTATGGTCTATGTGGCAGGTTCTCTGAAGCCCCGACTGCTTGGTAGATGTTGTCTCTTGGCAGCAGGTGCTGCGAGTGCTGCTTGGGTGTCCCTGGGGGCTGACCCGCAGCGCGTTCCCCACTCACCCCTCCCTGACGCTCTTCCCCTGCGCTTGTCCCTGACCTGGCAGGAAGGACCATCCTGCTCTCCACACATCACATGGACGAGGCCGACCTGCTCGGGGACCGCATCGCCATCATCTCCCATGGCAAGCTCAAGTGCTGCGGCTCCCCACTCTTCCTCAAGAGTACCTACGGGGACGGCTACAAGCTGACGGTGGTGAAGAAGCAGTCAGACTCCAGGAACGGCACAGGTCAGTCACCGGGCACGCTGCACCTGCGCTAGGGAGTCTGCTCCCCTCCCCCCCCCCCCCCCCCCCCCCCCAGTCCACACTGGGAAACAGCTTCGCTGCTAATGTAGACTGGATCAGCCCCGTTACAGCAAGCGGGCTTGAGCTGTTTTTGTCCCGGCTGTGCTAGTCGCTCTCAGGAGGGCTGGCCGGAAAACCACATTCCCATTTCGTGAAACATGGCCGGGCTTTGCAGTTTGTGTTTGCTCCGGTTTGGGATGATATCAAGAACTTTCAACTTTTTGAAAACACCCAAGAGTGAGATACCCCAATACAGCCAGTAGCCCTGTGCCTAGGACACTCGCCTGGGATGTGCCTGATTCAGAGCAAGCGCTGGGACCTGGGGCTCCCACGTCCCGTGAGACTGCTCAGAACATAAGCACGGCCATATTGGGTCAGACCAAAGGTCCATCTACCCCAGGATCCTGTCTTCCGACAGTGCCCAATGCCAAGTGCTTGTGTAAGCAGAGGGCTCTTACCTCCAGCGTCCCATGATCTTCTGCTTCCACCGCTGGGGAAAGGAAAAGTAGTCCCCCTCATCCCCATGCACAGGAAGCATGGGGCTCTGCGAGGCGAATCTCCGAGGGCTATTGCTTTTCTGATGCTATTACAATCCCATTGGAGTGGGAGATTGCGAGGTGCTTAGAGATGCTACGGTGACACTGATTGATGGTCCTAGGCCATTTCTCGAAGCAGCCAGGGTTTCCATCTCAGGGCAGGAGAAACTGACAACTACCGAGCAAAGCAATTTAATGTGCGCATGGTGCGTGGAGATCAGTGGGGTGCTCCCGCTTTCTCTGCGCCCAGAATGCCTCCCGACCCAGCCTGTCTTTGCTTTGCAGCCAGGAGGAGGAAGGCCCTGGTTCTTCCTGCCTGTCAGCGTCTTGGGCTTTCCGTTTTCCTGTGATAATGGAGGGGGCTGCTTCTCCTGGGTGGCTTCGATTTTGAGCTGCAAACCTAATATTCCATGCGGGAGGAGAGAAAAGTTTCAGTGGCGAATTTCCCCCCAGCCCTGCCCAAAACGAAAAGCCCATGAAATGACCAACCAGCCCAGAGAGGAAGGTCAAACGTTGCCAAACTCAGGCACTTGAAGGCAGTTGTAGCTCCCACGAAAGCCAGTGCGACTTGGGGCTAATTCCCCTCTCTTCAGGCCCGTAGACCCCTGTGCTCTTGTTCGACACAGTTCGCACCTGCTCCCTGGGCACTGCTCGGGCTTAGGGTAACGTGCTGCATGGAGCCCTTCACCTCCAGGGGGTGGTTTCAATCCAGCCCAGGCTGTTAGCAATGGAAGGTTGTTACTGTTGGGTATCCTGTGAGAAATACGTTCTGGGATCTCACTTCTCCCCGGGGTCTGGGTACAATTGCACCCCTAGGAGCTGGCCCCATTGCTGGGAGTGTTGGCAGAGAGGCCAATGGGCTGTGGAGGCTAAATTCCCTTCTCAGGCCGGGGCAGTTCCTCCAGGGCTGGGCAGTGTGGAGGCAGTTTGCTCAGTGCAGGGCTGGGCTCCCAGCTGTGAAGCCAGCGGGAGAGTCACTGAAAAAAGCAGAGTTTAAAATAAAACCAAAAAGCAGCAGCAGCTTTTGGGTCCTGGAAAGGAAAATCCAAGGACTCCGGGCCCAGGCAGAGCTGGGTGTGTGAAGTGACCCATCCTTCTCCGCTCTAGACTCGGGGCAGACGCACAGCCCTCCCTCCCACTCCTCCGCCAGCCCCTGCTCGGAGCCCCGCGTCACCCAGTTCATCAAGAAGTACGTGGCCTCCTGCCTGCTGATCTCCAACACCAACACGGAGCTCTCCTACATCCTGCCCAGCGAGGCCGTCAAGAAGGGCTGCTTCGAGAGGCTCTTCCAGGTACCGGCCCATCGAGACGCCAGCTCCCGAGTGGGGAGGGGAAGCTGCTCAGTGGGTGCTAACGCAGAGCAGGGGAGCGCCGCAGGAGCGGAGATGGGGGACCGCTGAGCGCTTGCTGGTTGGTCGGCGAGGGGGCGCGGGAGCTGGGCTGGGCGCTTGCTGGTTGGTGAGGGGGCGCGGGAGCTGGGCTGGGCACTCGCTGGTTGGTGGGGGGGTAGGGCAGAGCACAGGCGGTGGGCACTGTCTGGTCGGCGAGGGGGCGCGGGAGCTGGGCTGGGCGCTTGCTGGTTGGTGAGGGGGCGCGGGAGCTGGGCTGGGCACTCGCTGGTTGGTGGGGGGGTAGGGCAGAGCACAGGCGGTGGGCACTGTCTGGTCGGCGAGGGGGCGCGGGAGCTGGGCTGGGCGCTTGCTGGTTGGTGAGGGGGCGCGGGAGC
>NC_048314.1:1228673-1339597 GCF_013100865.1 Trachemys scripta elegans
GCTGGTTGGTGAGGGGGCGCGGGAGCTGGGCTGGGCGCTCACTGGTTGGTGGGGGTAGGGCAGAGCACGGGTGCTGGGCGCTGTCTGGTTGGTCGGCAAGGGGGCGCGGGAGCTGGGCTGGGTGCTCATGGGTTAGTGGGTGGGGGGGCCCACCGGGAGCTGAGCTGGGCGCTCACTGGTTGGTGGGCGGGGGTGCGGGAGCTGGGCTGGGTGCTCATGGGTTGGTGGGTGGGAGGCCCCCTGGGAGCTGAGCTGGGCGCTCGCTCGTTGGTGGGTGGGGTGAGGCACAAGAGCTGGGCGCTTGCTGGTTGGTGGGAGGGCGGAAGAGCTGGGCTGGGCGCTCGCGGGTTGGTGGGTGGGGTGGGGCGGGTCACAGGCCCGGGGTGCTCACTGGCTAGTCAGCGAGGGGGTGCGGGAGCTGGGCTGGGCGCTCGCGGGTTGGTTGGCGGGGGGGCACCCGTGGGGGTAGCACTGAATTATTTGTTATGCTGGGATTTACCAAGGAGTCCAAGTGATTTGGGTGTCTCATTCCCTTAGGCTCATTTGCAGATCCAGCCCAGAGCGTGTCCCTTGCCCTTGCACAGGGGCATCGCCCCGTGTGTGCTGTCGCCCTGCCCAGCGTCGTCGTCTCTTGGGATAGTCTGTCCCGCATGCTGTAATTCTCCTAGCTCCCCGGTGCCCTTGCTTACTGCGGGGCTCCCTAGCTTGCCCTGAGCCTGCACTGCTGCCCCTGGCGTCCCCCAGCCCAGCCACACAGCGGGGCCTGGGTCGCTGGGACAAGCCCCTCTCCTTTTCCCACCAGCAGGGAGTGCTGCTCTGCTCAGGATAGGGTTCTGGGCTCTCCGCTTTCGCAGCGCTAGCCACCCCGTGGGCACTGCGTTGGCTCCAGCGCTGCGTTCCGGCGGAGGTGGGTGGTGAGAGGGAGGACGCGGGGGATGGGTTCTCAGATCACCCCGGAGCCTGGTTTCCGGCAGGTGTGAGCTCGGGCGGAATGTGTTACCAGTTCCTCTCTGGGCCCAATCCACAGAGACCGGGATCTGGGCCAGCCGAGGCTCAAGTTGTAGCAGCTCCTGGTTTTTGCTCTGGAGGTCCCTGGTTCGTGTGTCACACAGGCACTCATCAGGCCTTTTGTCGTTCGCCCGGCCTGGCCGTCGGGGGATGGGGGGTTCCGAAGGTCCCCGTGCTGCAGGGGGTGCTGGGCGGGCTGATGACCGCTTAGCCGGGAGCTTCTGGGATGGCTCTTCGCTGAGGTCTCCCTTCGCTCCTCACCCTTGTTCCTTGTTCGCAGCACCTGGAGCAGAGCCTGGGGGAGCTGGAGCTGACCAGCTTCGGGCTGATGGACACTACCCTGGAGGAGGTCTTCCTCAAGGTGTCGGAGGAGGACCTGTCGCTGGAGAACAGCGATGTCGGTAAGGGGTGCGCGTGTCAGTGCCTCGGTATGCTGGCTCGTGGAGAGTCGGGGGTGCCCTGGTTCAGCGGCCTTACATTAACAAACCGAGTTCGCCACCTCGCCCCGTTGAGGCGATCCATTGCTGGCAGTCTCTGCTCAGGGGAAGCCCACAGAGGTGAATGCCTAGAGCCGGGCAGGGCAGGGCTGGACTATGGAGTGGATGTTTTAGGGCAGAACAGAGGTGCGATGGCAGAGCTGGGGGATGAGGGTGGGGTAGAGGAGGTGCATTTGTTACACTGCTAGCACCAAGCCAGCCGCAGCAAAGACCCCAGCGTCATGTCAATGCAGCTGTGACAGGCAGTTTGCTTTTTAATACCTGTATCTTGGCTGCAACCCTTGCTCCTGTCTGCTCCGCATGGGCCTGAGAGCAGGGGAGTGCCCTTGGCCTGAAGGCAGGGGCACCGTCCCCAAAAGTAGCATGGAATGATACATCCTGATTGCTTGCCACGCTCCACCCCAGCAGTGGCCGCATTTTGTCCTGTGGTTTGTAGTTTCAGCCTGAGGTTTGTAAAGCACTTTGGGATCCTGGGGGATGAAAGGCCCGATGTCAGTGTGAAATATCGTGAGGGTGTATTCCTATTAGACAGGGCCAGTGCCTGCCCTGGCCAGCACTGAGAGGGGAGCTGGGGTGCTCACTGTACCAGGGCACTCTCTGACGTGCTAAGATGGATCCTGCTATGCTGGGGTTGCAGGGTATTAAGGAAGCGCCCCGTTCCCCCCCGGCACGCCCAGGCCCTTGGTATCTGGGTGACTAGCTAAAGCGTTCCAGCCAATCCCAGCTGGTGGGTTCTTGCTGGAGAGTGAGTGGAATGCCCTAGGAGGGCTGCTCCCCGGGAACGTTCCCCTTGTACCTGTGCTGCACAAACCCCACCGGCTCCCTTCTCCTTCCAGACATGAAGGAGTCCAAGAAAGACGCTCTGCAGCCACCGGCTCCCCAGATGGGCCTGAAGCCCGAGGCCAACGGGGAGCCCCTTCCTGACGCGGAGGCACCCGAGAAGCCGGAGGTGGAGCTCAGCAACCTGGTGGCCTGCTCCAACCTGGCCCAGTCGCAGGTGTCCCTGCGCTCGGTGTCCTCTGTGGGCTCCGTGCGGGGCGATGAAGGTGGGGCTTATTCGGAGTTCTATGGGGATTATTCTCCGTTGTTTGATAATCTGCAGGACCCCGATAACGTCAGTCTGCAAGGTTTGTAACGTGCCGCACGGCAGGCCTTGAATTTGGTAGCGGGGGTGGGGGGCCGCTGTGTCCCGGTTCCGCTCTCAGCAATCCCGGGGGTGGGGGATGTGTGGGGCCTGGCACCGGCTCTGACCAGACCTTTCCATCCTGCCGGGGCTGGGCTGAGTCCCCCAAGAGGGGTGGCTGGCAGGGACCTGTTTGAACGCCCACACCCCATGCACTGTGGGGTCCTGCCTTGAGCCTGTTCACCCTGGGACCCCCTGTTACAATGGGAAAATAGGCCTAAAGAAAGGGAGGGGGCGAGGGCAGCCCCCTGAAACTTGGTTGGGAGCCCCTGGGTGGGGAAGCCATGAGTTCAGGGAGTTCTGGCAGGGTTTCGGCTGAGAGCTCCTGGGGTTCTTTCGAGTGGGGAGTGGGGACTGCGAAGAGGTCTGTTTGATTGCGTACATAGACGACAGCTCTAGAATCTAGCAGTGTCCTTTGCTGCACGTGGATGCATCCCTTTGACTAAGTGCCTTTGGGTCAGTGGGTAGCGCTGGCCAAATTCTTCACTGCAAACTCGGCCCCTTTTCATTCACAAAGCGACCGAGCCCTCCAAACGCATTCGCTTTTCGAGACCAGCCGCCAAATTCCCCGTGCAAATGCTTTGAGTCTCTCTCCTTCCTGTTGGCTATTGGTGGCATGGGGTTGGTCACCTGAATCTCAGGCTAGTTTGTTCTGCTCCCTGACTGGATGATTGAGACTTTAACTAGGAGAATGGCGAATCTGAAATAGCAAGCGATGCACAAAGGTTTGTGTTCAAATGAGTGACACGTTCCCAGGAACCCCCAGGAGTCCTCCCACAGTATTTGACTAATAAAACGTACAATCCACAAACAATAGCGATCCAGTGGCCACTTTTTTATTCGCAGTCCCTTTTTGGGGTTATTCCACTGCTCTTATCATGGAGCATTTGGGGACATCGTGGTTTTTCTCTCCTCTCCGGATACATCAGGTATCCCGTTACTAAATGCCAGGGCTCATAATGCCCTGGGGAGCATTGGCACGTGGGTCAAGTATGAAGACCGAGCAGGGAACGTAGTACAGAATCTCCTCTGATATCCCAGATTCCCAACACCAAGACCCCAACGGGATCGTAAACCCCATTCAAAATCACAGACGCAGCCAATTCCCCACTTTGGTTGCTATCCCAACAGTCAAACTCCTGACAAGAGCTGATTGGGAGGGAGGGCTATGCAAATTTCAATAAAAGTGAAGGGGAAATTGCTCTTGTCAAAATTTTTCACATCAAAATTTTGAATTTTCAGCAACAAATCGAGAACCAAAATATTTTGATTCTAGAATGGTACTGCGGTGCCTCCTGGGAGTTGTAGTTCAGGTTCCTCATGGTCCCATAAGCCAGACTCCTGTCTGGACTATATCTCCCATGATGCACCATGGTCTCCCTGAAAGGCAGTGCATCATGGGAGATGAGGTCTGGCTGAGGAGCCTGGTCTGTAGAAAAAAAACGGAGTATGAGGCGTAAGAACATAAGAGCTGCCGCACTGGGTCAGACCATGGGCCATCTTGCCCAGTATCCGGTCTCCAACATACCAAAGCTTCAGGGGGAGGGTACAGAACATGGCAATTTTGGAGGAATCCACTTGTCTTCCCTTCCTGGCTTCTGGCAATCAGAGGTTCAGGGTCGCCCTGAGCATGAGGGTGCATCCCGAACCATCTTGGCTAATAGCCACTGATGGACCTATCCTCTGGGAATTTACCCAGTTCTTTTGTGAACCACTTATATTTTGGGGCTTCACAATATCCCATGCCAATGAGTTCCACAGGTTAATTGTGCATTGTGTGATAAAGTCCTTCCTCTTGTTTGTATTAAACCTGCTGCCTGTTAATTTCATCTGGTGACCCCCAATTTTTGTGTTGTGGCACCTGAACTACCCATCAGGCATTTCACAATCGACACGTTTCAGTTTTCGGGTGGAAAGCGGCACTTTTCACCCCCAAAAATTGTTCTATCAAAAACCCAATTTTCCATCAAAAAACAGTTGTGGCCCTACATCTTTCCCAGTCCCTCTTGCTTCCCCTGCTGGCTTCTGTCCAGCATCTCTCCCTGAGGGAGGCCTTCATGGGAGGAGCCTGACTTCTCACTTCACAGATGGAGCAGGAGACTGGGGGCTCCCGTGGCCTGCTGGGGGAAGCACTGAGGCAGGTGGGCACAGACATGTTTCCATGGGAGCTGTGACATGGTGTTAGCAGGATTTTGACCCTGATGGGTCAGGACTCCCTTCAAAGGATCTGTCTCAGGTTTCTCGATCTCTGTATAGCAAAATGAACCTTCCTTGGTTACAAAAACAACGCTATGGAACCAAGAGAAAAGAATCTCCGTTGTGTTACCCCTTCGCCCCCTAACAAAAATAGAGCAGCCAACATGGCTTAAAACCAAAGCTCCCTTCCCCTGGCCTGAGCCCTCCTACCTCTGGACTCGGAGGTGAGCTTGTGAGGGGTCTCTGAGCTGATGTCCCCAGGGCTGCGGTGCTGGTACAAAGGTGCCACCTCCCCCTGCTCTACGGCTTTGTTATGGGGGACCTAGTGAGAGGCGGTTGTTTAATGGTTTGAGCAGGTGACCTGGGGGTTGTGGCCCTGAGCTCTGTCCCTGGCTCCCTCCCTGCTGGCCTGCGTGATCTGGGGCAAGCCCCGTAAACGGGCTGGCGCTATGTAGGTTGGGTTGCTGCACAGGAAGGTCACTTGCAGTGTCCGCAGGGTTGTGAAATACCCTCTCCTGTCCCTTGTGTGTATAAGAAATAACGCGCCTGCCCGGGCTCCTCTCTGTTCACGGGGGTGCTGCTTTCCCCCCTACCCTGCGTGTCCCTGTTGGGTTGGGGGATACAGTCAGGTACGTACAAGTGTCAGTTGTATTAACCCACGGAAACTGCCAGGGTGGCAGCCAGCGTAAGGGTTACGTGAGTTTAGAAAACAGGGTCCGACACCAACTCCCCATCGCTGGCCTGCCGAGACCTGCATGGAGCGTTCTGCATTTCCCGACTTAACTCTGTAGCTGCAGCTCTTCAGAGATCAGCCCGGCCCTGGGGAGGGGAGTCTGGCAGGTCCTGGGGCTGGCGTCCCGCCTCCTCTCCCCGGGGGAGCCCCGTGCTGCGGGATGGGGTCCGGCGGAGGACCACGTCCTGCGTGACTGGCTGCACGAGCTGATTCCTGGCTGAGTCCTGAGGAGGAGGAGGTGGGGGCTGGGGGAGGAGCTTGACGGCCTCTGAGAGAGCCTGACCCGCTCGGTGTGTCTCTTCCCACTCCCCATCGCTCTCCCTTGCTCCAGACCAAGAGGCTGACGCCGAGGCTGCGGACCAGCCCCTGGGGGGACAGGGGAGCTTTAAGCTGGAGGGCTCCTGGCTCAAGCTGCGCCAGTTCCATGGGCTGATCGTCAAACGCTTCCACTGCGCCAAGCGCAACACCAAGGCCCTCTTCTCACAGATCCTGCTGCCCGCCTTCTTCGTCTGCGTGGCCATGACGGTGGCGCTCTCTGTGCCTGAAATAGGTGCGTGCGGGCGCTGGCCCAGACTGGGGGAGGGGTGATAGCTCCTTTCCCCCACCATACCCAGTGTCGCCTCTTGCTCCCCTTGGGACACTGGCCTCCCTGCCTGCCTCCTGGCAGAGCGGCACGTGCACTGCATGTGTGCCCATATCTCTGGCTCCAGGCTGCCCGACAGCTACCTGGGTGTGGGTGGGGAGTGGGATGAGGGACTGACTAGCCAGAAGTCACCCGGTGAATCTGGAATGTGGGGGAGTGCCACTGGGCCTGCCCTGGGCCTGTCACTGGGGTCCGGGGCTGGCCTTCCAGGCCAGAGTACGGAGGGGATGGGACCCACCACCCCGAGGGAGGTTGCTCAACATGCCCCTTTTCTCCCCAGGTGACCTGCCTCCTCTGATCCTCTCGCCGTCCCAGTATCACAACTACACCCAGCCCAAGGGCAACTTCATCCCCTATGCCAATGAGGAGCGGCGCGAATACCGGTGAGAGGCCTGGCGCTGCCTGGCGAGCAGCGTCCTAGGCCCCCATCCTGTTCCCCACGCCCGCAGGAAGTGGGGGGAGGTCAACCACGCTGCCGCAGGGTGCCCCGCAGTGACTGTGCTTGGCGGGGGAGGCCGGGCGCTTCTTGCAGTGCAGGGTCATTGCTCTGAATCTGGCACTGCCCTGCTAGCAGTGAGGGGTACAGACCTCCGCAGGGCCCTTGCACAGGCTGCCGGCCATGTGGCACTTACAGAGAGCAGTTCTGTGGTGTGCCCAGCTGTTGGCCGTTGAGGCCTGTCCGTGGCTACCAGCCTGGGCTGGAGTTGAGTCAGTGACCTGCCAGTGAAAGGCCCTCTAGTCCCTCCCCTGTGCCGTCCAGTCCCCTTCAGCCCCCAAGCCAGAGTGCAGGCTCCACGGCCCCAGCTCGGCAGACACTACAGTGGTAGGACTCGGCACTGGCCACGCCCTGTGAGGAGCAGAGCCCCTGAAGCCCGTGGGGGCCTGGCCACTCCTGGAATATCACGTTAGGAGGCTGGCCTGCAAGCAAGAGGGTTTCTCAGGTCCGTCCTAGGGAGCATGACTGATCCAGAGGAGCCACGGGAGCGTCCCCGGCTCGCTGAGCCCTTCTCACCCGCGGTCTCTCTCCACAGCATAAAGCTGTCGCCCGACGCCAGCCCCCAGCAGCTCGTCAACACCTTCCACTTGCCTTCCGGGGTGGGGGCCACCTGTGTGCTGAAGACGGCCTTCAATAGCACCCTGGACCAGCTGGTGCAGACCCTGAACCTCAACAGCAACGAGTCCAAGATGCTGGCGGCCAAGTACTTCGACGCTATGTGCATCGATTCCTTCACCCAGGGCCTGCCGCTCTCCAACTTCGTGCCACCGCCCCCCTCCCCGGCCCCCTCCGACTACCCCGTCTCCCTGGATGACGACATGGTGCACGCCTGGAACTCCACCACTTATCCCTCCACTGTCAAAGGTAACGTCTGGCCTGGCAGGAATTGGGGAGAATAGGGACCTCCTGCCAAGCAATGCATTCCCTACCCAGCCAAGGCAGCAGTGAGGGAATTAGAACCTGGGTCTCTGGCGTTGCCGTGGGACCCACAGAGCAGCACATTTTGCTCCAGCCAGTGCAGGCTTGTCTGGGACTTTCCCATAATGCCTTTCAGGGAGGGGCAGAGCTTTACTGGGCGCACAGGGTTTAGGAACATGGGAATTGTCAGACTGAGTGAGACCCGAGGTCTGTCTAGTCCAGAATCCTGGCTCTGACGGTGGCCGGAACCAGCTGTTCAGAGTGAAAGAACCCCACCGTAGCAGATGTGGGATAGTCTGTGCCCCACGTAGATATCCTCATCTCTAATAGAGATCCGCTCAAACCCTGAAGCATGAAGTTCAATACCCCCTCCAAAGTATTTGTTAGTGTAACTCAGAACTCTGGATGTTCTTGCTGTCTGTATAAGCACCTGATTCCTTTTTGAATCTTGTTACGTTCTTGGCCTTGGCAACTTCCTGTGGCAGTGAGTTCCACAGGCTACATGTGTGTTGTGTGAAAAAGTCTTTCCTTGTATTGATTTTGAATTTGCGACCTTTCAATTCTATTGAACGACCCCTTGTCCTTACACTGTGAGGCAGAGATAACAGGAGCTCTGGATCTCCCTTTTCTAGACTAGTGTTTTCAAACTTTTTTTTCTGGCAACCCAGTTGAAGGAAATTGTTGATGCCCATGACCCAGTGGAGCTGGGGATGAGGGGTTTGGGGTGTGGGAGGGGCTCAGGGCTGGAGCAGGGGTTTGGAGTGTGGGCGGGGGTCAGAGCTCTGGGCTGGGGGTGCAGGCGCTGGGGATGAGGGGTTTGGGGTGTGGGAGGGGCTCAGGGCTGGGGCAGGGGTTTGGGGTGTGGGCGGGGGTCGGAGCTCTGGGCTGGGGGTGCAGGCGCTGGGGATGAGGGGTTTGGGGTGTGGGAGGGGCTCAGGGCTGGGGCAGGGGTTTGGGGTGTGGGCGGGGGTCGGAGCTCTGGGCTGGGGGTGCAGGCGCTGGGGATGAGGGGTTTGGGGTGTGGGAGGGGCTCAGGGCTGGGGCAGGGGTTTGGGGTGTGGGCGGGGGTCGGAGCTCTGGGCTGGGGGTGCAGGCGCTGGGGATGAGGGGTTTGGGGTGTGGGAGGGGCTCAGGGCTGGGGCAGGGGTTTGGGGTGTGGGCGGGGGTCGGAGCTCTGGGCTGGGGGTGCAGGCGCTGGGGATGAGGGGTTTGGGGTGTGGGAGGGGCTCAGGGCTGGGGCAGGGGTTTGGGGTGTGGGCGGGGGTCGGAGCTCTGGGCTGGGGGTGCAGGCGCTGGGGATGAGGGGTTTGGGGTGTGGGAGGGGCTCAGGGCTGGGGCAGGGGTTTGGGGTGTGGGCGGGGGTCGGAGCTCTGGGCTGGGGGTGCAGGCGCTGGGGATGAGGGGTTTGGGGTGTGGGAGGGGCTCAGGGCTGGGGCAGGGGTTTGGGGTGTGGGCGGGGGTCGGAGCTCTGGGCTGGGGGTGCAGGCGCTGGGGATGAGGGGTTTGGGGTGTGGGAGGGGCTCAGGGCTGGGGCAGGGGTTTGGGGTGTGGGCGGGGGTCGGAGCTCTGGGCTGGGGGTGCAGGCGCTGGGGATGAGGGGTTTGGGGTGTGGGAGGGGCTCAGGGCTGGGGCAGGGGTTTGGGGTGTGGGCGGGGGTCGGAGCTCTGGGCTGGGGGTGCAGGCGCTGGGGATGAGGGGTTTGGGGTGTGGGAGGGGCTCAGGGCTGGGGCAGGGGTTTGGGGTGTGGGCGGGGGTCGGAGCTCTGGGCTGGGGGTGCAGGCGCTGGGGATGAGGGGTTTGGGGTGTGGGAGGGGCTCAGGGCTGGGGCAGGGGTTTGGGGTGTGGGCGGGGGTCGGAGCTCTGGGCTGGGGGTGCAGGCGCTGGGGATGAGGGGTTTGGGGTGTGGGAGGGGCTCAGGGCTGGGGCAGGGGTTTGGGGTGTGGGCGGGGGTCGGAGCTCTGGGCTGGGGGTGCAGGCGCTGGGGATGAGGGGTTTGGGGTGTGGGAGGGGCTCAGGGCTGGGGCAGGGGTTTGGGGTGTGGGCGGGGGTCGGAGCTCTGGGCTGGGGGTGCAGGCGCTGGGGATGAGGGGTTTGGGGTGTGGGAGGGGCTCAGGGCTGGGGCAGGGGTTTGGGGTGTGGGCGGGGGTCGGAGCTCTGGGCTGGGGGTGCAGGCGCTGGGGATGAGGGGTTTGGGGTGTGGGAGGGGCTCAGGGCTGGGGCAGGGGTTTGGGGTGTGGGCGGGGGTCGGAGCTCTGGGCTGGGGGTGCAGGCGCTGGGGATGAGGGGTTTGGGGTGTGGGAGGGGCTCAGGGCTGGGGCAGGGGTTTGGGGTGTGGGCGGGGGTCGGAGCTCTGGGCTGGGGGTGCAGGCGCTGGGGATGAGGGGTTTGGGGTGTGGGAGGGGCTCAGGGCTGGGGCAGGGGTTTGGGGTGTGGGCGGGGGTCGGAGCTCTGGGCTGGGGGTGCAGGCGCTGGGGATGAGGGGTTTGGGGTGTGGGAGGGGCTCAGGGCTGGGGCAGGGGTTTGGGGTGTGGGCGGGGGTCGGAGCTCTGGGCTGGGGGTGCAGGCGCTGGGGATGAGGGGTTTGGGGTGTGGGAGGGGCTCAGGGCTGGGGCAGGGGTTTGGGGTGTGGGCGGGGGTCGGAGCTCTGGGCTGGGGGTGCAGGCGCTGGGGATGAGGGGTTTGGGGTGTGGGAGGGGCTCAGGGCTGGGGCAGGGGTTTGGGGTGTGGGCGGGGGTCGGAGCTCTGGGCTGGGGGTGCAGGCGCTGGGGATGAGGGGTTTGGGGTGTGGGAGGGGCTCAGGGCTGGGGCAGGGGTTGGGGGTGTGGGCGGGGGTCGGAGCTCTGGGCTGGGGGTGCAGGCGCTGGGGATGAGGGGTTTGGGGTGTGGGAGGGGCTCAGGGCTGGGGCAGGGGTTGGGGGTGTGGGCGGGGGTCGGAGCTCTGGGCTGGGGGTGCAGGCGCTGGGGATGAGGGGTTTGGGGTGTGGGAGGGGCTCAGGGCTGGGGCAGGGGTTGGGGGTGTGGGCGGGGGTCGGAGCTCTGGGCTGGGGGTGCAGGCGCTGGGGATGAGGGGTTTGGGGTGTGGGAGGGGCTCAGGGCTGGGGCGGGGGTTGGGGGTGTGGGCGGGGGTCGGAGCTCTGGGCTGGGGGTGCAGGCGCTGGGGATGAGGGGTTTGGGGTGTGGGAGGGGCTCAGGGCTGGGGCAGGGGTTTGGGGTGTGGGCGGGGGTCGGAGCTCTGGGCTGGGGGTGCAGGCGCTGGGGATGAGGGGTTTGGGGTGTGGGAGGGGCTCAGGGCTGGGGCAGGGGTTTGGGGTGTGGGCGGGGGTCGGAGCTCTGGGCTGGGGGTGCAGGCGCTGGGGATGAGGGGTTTGGGGTGTGGGAGGGGCTCAGGGCTGGGGCAGGGGTTTGGGGTGTGCGCGGGGGTCAGAGATCTGGGCTGGGGGTGCAGGCGCGGGGGATGAGGGGTTTAGGGTGCAGGAAGGAGCCCCGGGTTTGGGGGGGCTCAGGGCTGGGGCAGGGGATTGGGGCGCAGGGTTACCTCGGGCAGCTCCCGGCAGCGGCACAGCGAGGGTGCAGAGGCAGGCTTCCTGCCTGTCCTGGCACCGCAGACTGCACTGCGCCCTGGAAGTGGCCAGCAGCAGGTCCGGCTCTTAGGCGGAGGCAAGCAAGTGGCTCCACGCAGCTCTCACCTGCAGGCACTGTGTTCCCACGCCATTTCCCATTGGCCGGGAACCGGCCAATGCAAGTGCGGAGTCGGTGCTCGGGGCGGGGGCAGCGCGCGGAGCCCCATGGCCCCCCCCCCACCTAGGAGCCGGACCTGCTGCTGAATAGATAGGGACTAGCCTGCCTTAGCCAGGTAGCACCACCGACGGGAGTTGTAACGGCCCGGTTGGTGGCGCTGCCCAGAGCCGCCGCGACCCAGCGCCTTACGTTCCGTGGCTTAGTACTGGGTCGCGACCCGCAGTTTGAAAGCCACTGCTCTAGACCATTCATTATTTGATCTGCTTGTATCACGTCTCCTCTTCTTCATCTCCTTTCTAAGGTAACAGTCCCTGTTGTTTCAATCTCTCATATGCTCCTATTCGTTCTCCTCACCCGCCCTGAACACCCCTGTGGAAGTCATTTGAAGAGGCTGAACGATGGGGGCACCTTAAAGGACAGAGATTCAGCCCCAGTGAGCACTTGGGAGCTCATTGTCTGAATTCCAATGCTGGGGGGGTCGCAGGAAAACGCTTGCTTTCCCCCTATGAGTCAGGGTACGGATCGCCGCTCCCGTAGCCAGACCTGAGCAAGCTTTAATCTGGCCAGCTCGGTCCTGGAGCAGTGAAACTGCAGAGCCTGGGCCTCGGCACAGGCCGGACAAGCCCGCCCGGATCCCTGGCTGATTCCTCAGGCCTCTGGCCTCTGCTGCCTGACCGAGCCAGACTAAAGCAAACTCCGGTGTGTCTACTGGAGCTGTAGTCGCATCCTGTGATTGCCACACAGCTAAAACCCTCATTCGCTCCTTCCCCTCCTCCTGCCCCCGCTGCTTTCCCCTCTCCCCACGCCTGTCAGAGCAGGACAATGCTGAGGTGCCCTGCCCCTCACCCGGATGCCCAGAGTGGATGCTCTGCAGAACGAGCGCTCCTGAGGGTCGCCTTTCTCCTCTCGTCTCCTCAGAGACCGTCACTTTGGCCCCGTCCTTGCCCAGCATCATCCACGAGCCCGTCAGATGCACCTGCTCCATGCAGGGGACGGGCTTCTCCTGTCCCAGCGGCGTGGGAGGCCACCCGCCCCAGATGAAGGTGGTGACGGGGGACATCCTGGCGGACATCACCGGGCGCAACGTCTCGGAATACATGCTGTACACGTCGGACCGCTTCCGGCTGCACAGGTGAGGGGGGCGTGTCCCGCCGGGTCCAAGGGGGCTGGAACAGGACCGGGGGCACCAAGGCGAGGCAGGTTGCCACCAGCAGGCCGGAGGGGAAGCTGTGATCACCACTCCAGTAGCCATACCTGAGCTTGCTGTAATCTAGTCAGCTTGGGTCCTGGGGCGGTGAAGGGAGGGACTGGGGGCAGAGCTAAACTGTACACGTAGGGTTGCCAATCCTCCAGATTGTCCTGGAGTCTCCAGGAATTAAAGATGAATCTTTAATTAAAGTTTGTCATGTGATGAAACCTCCAGGATATTCCAACCAAAACTGGCAACCCTACATACACGGCGGAGAGGGGGCGGGTCAGGGGCTGAGCTGACCCCATTGGGGTCCAATCAGACAATCACTGGTTGATTTGTTTTTTTTTTTTAATTCTGCATCACAGCCAGGAATTTCAAAGCTGGCCGGTGACTCTGGGTGCTCCTCTTTGTGGGGCCCAGCTTGGGACATGTGGGGGGGGGCCTGAGCTTCGGGGGGGGGGGGCCCAGCACTCTCTGAAAGTCCATCTCCAGAGGCTCTGCCTTTTCTGTTTGGTAGGGTGTCCCTGGGATGTGCTGCAGCAGTCACTCACTGAGTCTGTCTGTCTGGCTAACTAGGGGCACAGAGAGAGCCCACGGCTGGGAAAGCGCTGGCCCTTGGGGGGCAGGGCAGTAGGATGTGACCATCCTCCCCCTTCCCTCAGGGCTGTCTGAGTCCTCTGAGATTTCCCTCGGGGGGGCTGTGGAAAGGAGGAGCCCTTCAGTGGCCACAGCTGTGCTGGGCAGGGACCTACTATGGGGAAGCTGTTGGCCCTCAGACTCTTGGGTGGAGTTGGCTCCTACTCCGAAGCCTGAGCAGACCCGCTCAGTAACGCTAGTCCCAATGCCCTGCCACTGACACCACCAGGTCTCGGTTTCCAGCCCCCCTGCTTAGGCTGCGGGGTGCTCTCAGTCACCCCTGGAATGGAGGACAGAGAAGGGCCCCTGGGTGCTCAGCGGCGACCTCTGGCCAAGCAGGGAGCAGCGTGGCCTGGCTCTGAAGGGAGCAGGGGCGCATCGGCTGTGACACCAGGCCTTGTGGGTGAAGCAGCGGGCTCTCAGGGATTGGGTTGCAACGGGTGGCTGGGAGCAGCTCACAGGTCGGAAGTGGTGGCTGGGGGTTCCGGCCGCGGTTCGTTGTCCTGCCATCGCTCAGGTTTCTCCCGTGGAGCCCAACATTTCAGAGGTGGGTCAGGTCCCATTCTTCCAGCTGCTCGTCTTTCCTCTGTGTCGCCTGGGCTGAAAGACGGTGGCCCCAGCCTTTCGTTTGCTTCCCCTTCTGCCCTAGGTATGGAGCGATCACCGTTGGCAACGTCCAGAAATCCATCCCAGCGTCCTTTGGCGCCCAGGCCCCTCCCATGGTGCGGAAGATCGCAGTCAGGAGAACAGCCCAGGTAGGGGATGCTCGGAGAGCGGGGAAAGGTTCTGTCCCTGTGTTAGCCCCATCCCACTGAGTCCCCCGCAAAGACCCACCCTCCTTCCAGAGTCCCACCGAAGGGGTCCCAGAGCAAGAGGGATGTACAGGCTTCCCAGCATGCTCTTGGGAAGGGGAAAAAGGTCAGATGTTGTTCCAGGGCCCCTCGCAAGTGAGCTTGTTTGCTGGAGGACAGGTGTGTCCCCCAGCGATCACCCCACGGAAGCTTACCATGCTGCAGCCCCTGCTGTGGGGTGAGCAGAGGCCAGTGGTGACTCCAGTGCCCCTCAGCAGCACTCGGTAGCTTGCTGTTATTTAGAGATGGACTCCAATGCCAGCCCCGTGAGCCATGGACTAGAGAGAGCGGCTTTTGGGAGGAAGGGGCTGACCCCAGCGGGCCCCACATAGGGACTCCGTGTCCCTGTGCCAGGCGTTGCAGGACGGATCTGGTGCCAGCTCTCACACTCTGCCAACTGCCCAAGCCCCTCCGCTTCCCCCGGCCTCCCTCAGCCCCTCCTTGAGCAGGGCACCCTGCTGGAGCTCCCAGAGCTGAGTGTGCGTCTCTGCTCTGCCCTTCCAGGTCTTCTACAACAACAAGGGCTACCACAGTATGCCCACCTACCTGAACGTGCTGAACAACGCCATCCTGCGGGCCAACCTGCCCAAGAGCAGAGGGAACCCCGCCGCCTACGGTGAGCTGGCCAAGCCAGGCTGGGGACTCAGACCTGACGAGCAATAACGAGAATCAATGAGTTGAAAACCCCCCTGAGACAGACCCCTCCGGCTCTGGTGTAGAATCCAACCACGGGCTAACAGAGGGGGAGGAGGGCAGGCTAGTGACTAGACAGACTCTGGTCTGGCTGCTCTTGCCACACTGGGAGTTGGGTTTGAAAACCCATGTCTGTCTTGAGAGGTTTTGTGGTCTAGTGGTTAGAGCAGGGGATTGGAGTCAGGTCTCTCGGTGGCGGGGGCAGGATTAGACCCTAAATGACCTTGGGCATGTCCCTTAAGCTTTCCGTGCTGCAGTGTGTGCACCTGTGACACGTGGATGGTGCTGGCTTTGCCAGGCTGACATGGGTCCTGTCAGTTAACGTTTGCAAAGTGCTCTGAGCTCCTTGGATAACGCTACTCGGTGAGCTCTGCAGCGGGGAAGGGAATTCCCTTCAGTCCCCCAGCAGGGAGCTGTTGTAGAGCCCGGCCCATGGCAGGGCTGAGCCGAGGGGCTGGGGGCTGAGATAGCGAGGGGTTGTTCCAGGGCTGATCCACGGGGGTGGGGGTGCAAGGGGCTGTTCTTACACACCGGCTCTCACTATGTTTCCTGTCACGTTTTGCTGCAGGCATCACAGTGACCAACCATCCGATGAACAAGACGAGCGCCAGCCTCTCCCTGGATTACCTGTGTGTACCAATGGGCTCGTGGATGGTGTGCACATGCCTGGCTGGGGAGTGGGGGCGGTGTTTGTGATGGATGAAAATGGAGGGAGGCCCCCACTAGGTTTTCTATGGCAAAGGTTGCCGGCCCAGGAGGGGAGGAGCTGTGCCAGCCCAGTGCCACCCCCTGCGAGAGGCGGAGAAGAGAGAGATCCTGGCCAGCCTGAAAAACTAAGTCACACAGGCCCCCACTCCACGAAGGGATGCAGGCTCCTAATCCCCAATGAAATCCATGGAAATTTGGAGTCTAAATACTTCTGAGGATCTGGGCCAAAGTCTCTGTTTCCATGACTAACAACTAGCCTTATTCATGCCCCCCCCCTCCCCCCCGCATGTGCACACACAAAGAGGCCTTTGGGCTGGTTTCCTTGCAGGGATACCCAGCTGTGAAGTGAGCAGTGGCTTGTGGTATGTGGAGTAACTTGGGGCACAGTTCTCCCGCCTGGGCTAACCCCCGTCCCCCTCTGCTTCCCTCCTTCTCGCTGCCATTTCTGTCGCTCTTCTCCTGCCGCAGCCTGCAAGGCACGGATGTGGTCATCGCCATCTTCATCATTGTGGCCATGTCCTTCGTGCCAGCCAGCTTCGTGGTGTTCCTGGTGGCTGAGAAGGCTACCAAAGCCAAGCACCTGCAGTTCGTGAGCGGCTGCGACCCGGTGATCTACTGGCTGGCCAACTACGTGTGGGACATGGTAAGAGCCGAGAAGGGCGGTTGGGCCTCCTCACCCAGACCGGGATGGTGAAGGAGCCTGGGGGCAAGGCGACTGCCCGGGGGCTGTCTGATCAGGGGCTGATTACACAGGATGTTCACAAGGGAGGTCTCTATCCAGCCCTGCGTGCATAGTCCCTGGAGAGCGATCCATCCACAGGAAGGTCCCTTTCACGCAGGCTCTCCCAGTGCAGGATCATCTCCTTCCTTCCCCCAGATAGCAGACAGCCCTGGGAGAAGGGTCTACAGAGCATTTCCCACCCATCAGTTGAGGGTCACTGCCTCATTTATGCCCAGCCAGGACCTTGTCCTATCCATGGGGATCGCTTGTCATGTGGCATCTTGCTTCGCTCGCCTCTGCTGTGGTCTCATTGCTGACGGTTCGTCTGCATCCTGCCCCTTGCTCCATCTAGGGCATCGGCCCTGGGGAGTGCACAGCCAGGCCGGCGGAAGTGAGGTGGCTGGGGGTGGGGAAGGGGTTCGGTTGTGGGGTGCACTGGGGCAATGGGCACCATGCGTGAGGCACTCGTGTTCTCTCACATCCTGTGGGCAGGAAGATCCGTTCTGAACCATGTCCTTTAACACAGCGAGTTCCTCCTTCGGCCTTTCCACCCAGGCCTGGAGTGAGGGGTAGGGGCAGCTCAGACAAGCTGTGCGGGGGCGCTCAGGATGTGCTTGGCGCTTCCTTGGGCCCGTTTTCACGTCTCTGAAGGGGAGCTTTGAGACGTGCGATGGAAGTGGAGATCGGCTGGAACGAGCCGTGAAACGCGCCCAGAAATAGGCCCATTTTGGCCCCTTCAGAAGAACAGGACCACTGGGTGTCTGCAATTAAATGTGCTATGGGACCAGTTCCCCTGCAGCCGTTTCACGCTGTGCCCTGAGGGTGGGGCGGGGCAGTCTCCGCGTGATCTCTGTGCGAGCTGGTCTGGCCCCGGTTCTGCAGTGTCTAGCGCCTCCAGGTCTTTGGGAAAGAAGTCACCGTAACCATCTCTTCATCGCTCTCTTTCAGCCTGCCCAGCCTGTAGGAGAAATAGCTTCCTTGGCGGGTAGGTTATTGGGGTGGGGGTGGGAGGGGTGACTTACCAAGAGCCTGAGAGGTTGGTTTTGTATTTGGCTCTGAGCAGGGTGAGACCAGTTTGGGAGCAAAGCCCATAGGCTGGGGCTTTGTCTGCACTACAGATGCTTTGCCAATATGGCTGCACCAGCGGAGCCCCCTAGTGTGGACGCAGGGTATGCTGAGAGAAGATGGTTTTATCACCATAGTAACACCACCTCCCCCAGCGCTAAGCGGCCAGAAGCCCTGTCTATCAGCATCGCCGCATGCACACTGGGGGTTTAGCCGGCGTCGCTATCTCGGCTTGGGGGGGCCGTGGTTTTTTACCCCCTGACCAAAGTAGCTATGCCATCAAAACTTCGTAGTGTAGACCTGGCCTGGGTCTCCCACACCGGTCCTGCTTCCCTGGGCTCTGAATTCACGACCTCCTGAACGGAGGACGGGGATCCCCTCTTAGCTCCACCTCAGCGGGTTCACTCTCGTCTTTGGGGCATTTGTTTTCCAGCTGAATTACCTGGTGCCGGCCACATGCTGCATCATCATCCTCTTCGTGTTCGACCTCCCGGCGTATACGTCCCCCACCAACTTCCCAGCCGTCCTCTCGCTCTTCCTGCTCTATGGGTACGTCCGCCGGGCTGGCCGCCGCTCGGGGGACACGTGTGCTCTGGGAGGGGAATGAAAGGAGAGCAGCGATGAGGGGCGTCGGCAGGGCCCGACGGGGGAAGGTTGGACTGCTGCTGCCCAGGCTGTCCCCATGCTGTGGATAAATGGCCAGGGGCTGCCAGCCCAGCACTAGCGTCACACACGCGGCTAGATGGGGAGTTTCTAACAGCCAGCAATGGAGCGGGGAGCACTGTGTCAGCGGCAGGCTTCTAGCACAATGCCGAATGATGCAGAAGCTGTGTGGTCCTGCCCTCCGGGCTTCTGTTCTGACAGATGTTTTAGTCGCTGTAGAATTATAAACCCTGAAGCCCGACTCATCTGTCAGCCTCTCGGCTGCCACCCCATGAGGCCAGTCCCTGACCCATCCTACCACAGACTGGACTTTCTCCTGTTCCCCATCAACTCAAACTGGAGAACCCCCTGGTTCCTTGAAGGGATGAAGGATGGTCGTGTGGTTAGAGCATGGGGCTGGTTGTCAGGAGATCTGGCTGTGCCAAAAACTTTGTGTGGGATCCTGAGCGAATTGCTTGGGCCAAAATGTTCCCAGTGGCCTCTTGTTCAGGTTGCCCAGCCAGAGACGCTGAGGCCTTGTGTACACTGGAGTTTCAGCCACTGGTGCAAGGTGTAGACATGCTGCACTGGTGTAGATTGGGGCTTGCCCTGGTGCAGGTCACCCCAGTATCCATCTGCCTCAGTGGCAAGGATCCCAGCGCAGACCAGGCCTCCGGACGTGAGCACCTGCAGCTCTGAGTTCTGGGTGCTCAGCACCAGCCCAAACCCCTCGAGCTGGAAGCCCACAAATGGAAGGGTAAGGGTGTCCCGTCTGCGACCCGTCGTGCAAGGCAGGTTCCATCGGTGTCTGGGAAGTGCTTCGGGCAAGGCGCAGAGGTTGCTTGTGTGTTTTATTTGGAGAAAGTCTTGGGGCAGCCGTCACTGGCTCTGATTTGCTCTGGGAGGAGCTGGCTGAGGATTGGCTAAAGCGCCTCTGTGTTTCTAGCCAATGAACCAAGGATCCCAGAGTTTGGGGCTGTCACTCACTAGGCCTAGTATGAATGGGGTGGGCAGGGCCAGGGCTCGGTCCTGTGTAGGATGCACTCACCTTGGTGTTCTGTTTACACCAGCTGGTCCATCACCCCCATCATGTACCCAGCCTCCTTCTGGTTCGAGGTGCCCAGCTCAGCATACGTCTTCCTGATCGTTATCAACCTCTTCATTGGCATCACGGCCACTGTCGCCACCTTCCTGCTGCAGCTCTTCGAGCACGACAAGGTACGTGCTCCTGTGGGCCCCCAAAAAGGGGCAGGGTCGGCCTTCCCTGTCCTGCCTAGCCCAGCCATCCTCAGCCCTGCTAGAACTGCTGTGGGCCAGCCCTGTGATCTTCCCGGTCAGCATAGCCACCAAACCAATGGCCAGGATCGCTGGGAGCCTGTGACAGGTGCGGGAGGGAAGGAGCATGCTGCCACACGCACTGCGTGGGCCGTAGTGCAGACTGCGTGCCGGCGGTGTGACTCCGAGTCAGAGAGGCCATGCAGGAGATCCTCGCTCTGCATGCTGAAGCCTTTGGTCTCTGGGGCACTTCTAGGGGGGTGGGCCCAAGGCAGTCTGGGGGTGTGTGTCATCGCCTCCTCCTCCCACCTCGGCAGGACCTGAAGGTCGTTAACAGCTACCTGAAGAGCTGCTTCCTCATCTTCCCCAACTACAACCTGGGCCACGGGCTGATGGAAATGGCCTACAATGAGTACATCAACGAATACTACGCCAAGATCGGTAAGGCCCTCGCTCCGGCACGGCACGGCAAGGGGCAGCAGATCACTGACTTTACCCACTGGCTGTTCTTGGGACCCAGCGTGGCTGCCGGGCAGGTTTGCGTGGTAGAGAGAGGAAGTGAGAGCTGATGCAGTCTATGGAGGGGAAACGGGGCAGGTACCATCTGGGCTAAAGTCAGGCCAGACGGCTGCAAGAGAGCAATGGAAGGCAGATATGTTAGCCCTAGACTGTGAAGAGCCCTTTTTCTTACAAACTGAGAAGGGGTCACCTCAGGTTAATTAGACACACCTGAATCCAATTAAGAGCTGCCTGAGCCCTTTTCAAACCTCCTTCTCCAGTGAGAGAAAGGGAGGAGAGAGGGAGACACCAGCTGTTACCAGGCCAGTAGCAGCCGCGAAGTAGCTTCTCCAGGAGGAGAGGCGGTGTTCCTTCCCACCGGGGAAGCAGACAAGCCCGAGTGCCGGCTAGGAGAAGGGCTGACACCCCAGGACAGACACCCTGTCCCCACGAGGAGGCAGGGAAAGGTGTGGACAGGGTCTGTGGGACTATTTCCCTTTTTGAGTGGGGAAGGAGCACCCCTTAGGCTTACCCTCAGGCTTATCGTGGAGACTCAACCAAGGGAAGCACCAAGGCGGGAAGCAAACCCTGCCTGAGTGGGACTGATTACCTCAGGCCACCATCGCCAGAGAAAAGAGGTGCCTTGCCACACATCTTATTGTTCCGTGTTTGTGCAGCGCCTAGCACAATCCCTGGGGCATGGCCAGGGCTCCTGGCCACTACCCCGGTGTAATCACAAGGGCTGTATCTGTACAGACCGTCTTGCTCACTGTTAGCATCGCGTAGCCCAGAGGAAACTAGCCTAAATTTCCCAACTTAAGCTTTGTCCGGGTTCCACTGAGTGTGTCAGAGAGGCGGTTTCTATTAGTGATCACTGGACTTTCTGCAAGTCACTTTGGGGAAGCGCTACCCATTCATACAGACTTTTTTCCTCCTGTCATTTATTATTTGTATTATCGTGGTACCTAGGCGCCATGTGCAAGGTCCAGGACCTCATTGTGCTAGGCGCTGTACAGCCATAGAACACAAAACAGTCCCTGCCCCAAGGAGCTCACAGTCTGACTGGGGTCTCTTGAACTTGGCCCTGGAAACCTCTTTCCAAATCGCTTTCGTATTTACTTCCAGAGCTGCTGGCATCTTAGAGTCTGCTAAGGAAGGTGCTGAGAAATCCTTTAAAAAACCAAGGACTTACAATTTGCATTTTCTACGTAGTTGATATTGTAAAGTTTCAAGATGACTTTACTGGCGAAGGATGTCCGGATGGAAGGGCATTGTTCTGTCTAGATCTAGCGCTGGTGACAACAAATCACCCAGAATGCTGTGTGGCCTCGATCCCAGAAGTGAAGCAAAATTGAAAGCGAAACCACATCTTTCCATTTCACAGTCCCACTCCAGTAATGTAATGTGGTTAGTTAACCAAAGGGAGAAGAAGGGTTTATCTTCCACCTAGTGGAAAAATGTCTGTTCCTAACAGAGAGTCTGCAGCCCTGTGTTTATCTCCGGCAGCATTTTGAAAATGTTGGCTTTCATTGCTCCTTGGTTTTCTTTGAACTTAGTTCTGGACGGTGTACTGAGATGTGGGCTTCTCGCTGTAGCATTTAATTATAATGTATCAGAGGCCTGTTTTGCTCAGCATCTTCCATACACAGACCAAGAGCTTAAGTTCTAAAGCCCCGACCCTACAAGCATTTACCCATATGCGTAACTTTACTCCCTGCGAGTTGGTCCATTAATGGCACTGGAGCCACTCGGTGTGCACAGGTAAGCATGTGTATATGTCTTGGCAGGATCGGAGCCTCAGCGCCGACAAGCTAGGTGTTGTTTGAGATTATTACAGGCATTTGTAATGGCCTTCTACAGGGAAATTTCAGCAGTATAGTCACTGGTGATTTTGTCTGTGAATATTTCCTTCCTCGTGCATTATTAGGAGGGCTCCTCTGTTTGCCAGGGTTACTTTGTTTAAGACGACTTGTCTCTTTGTTAATCTCTTGTATTGGTATCTTGGAAAAAAAATACTGGTGCTCTCAATCCTCATGCTTCAGGGCACATGTTGATCAGGAAGGAATCCCCCATCCCTCCAATACAGTGCATTTGCTGGGGGGTTGTGCCTTCCTCTGAAGCGCTAGTACTGGTCACTGTCAGGGACAGGATGCCATACTAGATAGGTGCTTGGCCCAGGCGTAGTGCGGTAAGTCCTATGCTCTTATCTTGCTCTGATCTTATCCCTTGTAAATTCTTCGTTTGCTCCCCCCAGGGCAGTTTGATAAAATGAAATCACCCTTTGAGTGGGACATTGTGACCCGGGGCCTGGTCGCCATGACGATTGAAGGCTTCGTAGGTTTCTTCATCACCATCATGTGCCAATATAACTTCCTCCGGAAACCACAGTGAGTGATAGGGTCAGGGGGGCAATGGGAGGCTCTGCGCACTGTGTCCTTCGCGTTCTCCCTGAGTGTCAGACATGACGGCCATGATGCTAGGCGGATCGGGGACATGGTCACAGAACAAGATGGTGCCCCCTGGAGAGCTAGGGGCTATGAATTCACCCCAGTCGGTGGCAAGGGACAGGTTCTGGGGCCTGCCTGGGGTTCAGATCAGACAGACAGACACACACTTCAAAAGCAGAACATACGATCCCAGTTGCTGGGTCTGCAAAGCAGGGCTGAGAGGAGTCTGTCATGGCCTCTCTGCCCCTAGAGAGCACAGATGGGAGGCACGTATCCCACCATTGCTTAGTAACCCCCTGCCCAGCCAGGCAGAGGCTAGGAGCAGTTTATGGGTCAGCCTGGGTCCAGAGGGACAGATTTATTCCAAACTGGGTCACTCCTCTGCAGATCAAACTGCCAGAGGGGCCATTGTGAGGTGGGGGGTACCAGCCCCATTTTACAGTGGGGAAACCGAGGCACAGTGGTGGGTGGTGACCGGATACAGTTATCTAGCAAACTGGAACAGAGGCAAGGTTAGAAATCAGGGGTTCCTGGACCCTGGCCTTGTGCTCCATTCACTGGACCACACTGCCTTGTGGAGGTCCCAAGTCCCCTCTGCTGGGAGGAGGAAGGGAGCACAGACCTTGTGGTCTATCTGGCCACACAGCGCAGGTCCCCTGACCCACCCCACATCATCTCCCCCTCCCCCAGGCGGCTGCCCGTCTCCAACAAGCCCATTGAGGACGACGTCGACGTGGCCAACGAACGGCACCGGGTCCTGCGCGGCGATGCCGACAACGACATGCTCAAGATTGAGAATCTCACCAAGGTAGGAGCAGCTCCGTCCTTGCCGATGGCCCCTTTCGGCCTGGGACAGGACAGGGCCTCTCGCTGGGACGTAGACCTGGTACCATGCCCCTTTGTGGGTCATTGAGCCTGGGCCCTCTGGAGCTGAAGCCAGGAGCTTGTGCCGCTTCAGCTAAGAGGTTTGGCTGTGTTAGCTCAGAGACATCAACCTCTGTGTGTGACCCTACCCTATGAGCGTGGGGCAGGCAGGCGGGAGATTCCCCAGCCGGCACAGGTGGGAGAGGGGTGCTATGCCCCCGGACCAGAGGAGAATGGCACCCACATGCATGTGACCATTGTGGGGGTTGGGTTTGGAGCCTGGGGCAGGTCTCCAGCTCCTCCAGAGTGCAGCTGTTGGCTGGGGGGACCGTTGTGTTTGTTCTCTGCCCACCTTTGGCATGGACAGCGCCGGTGTGTCGCGAGCCCAGCGCCTTGCCTTGCAGGGTTCAGAGCCCTCCGCGGCCAGGGATCCTAGCCTGCCGCAGGCATGGCAGTGAGCTGCCCCTTTGTTCCTGTCGGGTCAGGTGTACAAATCCCGCAAGATCGGGCGCATCCTGGCCGTGGACCGTCTGTGCGTGGGCGTGCGGCCCGGGGAATGCTTCGGGCTGCTGGGCGTCAATGGGGCGGGGAAGACCACCACCTTCAAGATGCTGACTGGGGACGAGAGCACCACCGGAGGGGAGGCCTTCATCAATGGGCACAGGTACCCGCAGACGGGGCGTGGTCAGGTGAGGTTTACGCTGTGTAATGGGCGGTGGAAGGGACTGGAGCTCGACCTGTGGGTGGGCCTTACGGGGGAGTGTCCAGCCAGCCCTGGGAGGGGCCCTTGGAGCCAGTCGCACTGCAGCAAATCAATGCCCCCGAGAACTTTCAGTGACCTTGGCCTTTGGTGTTGCTGTGAGGGAACGCAGGCTGCCCGTGGATTTGGGTTTTCCAAAGCAGGTGGCAGTCCAGTAGCAAAGCTCTAGAAAACGATCACAGACGTAGCCTGCTTTGCTCACGTGTAAACCACCCCAACCAGCTGCGTTTTACTGATGTGGAAACTGAGGCACGGCGCAGGGAAGGAACTTGCCCAAAGTCACCCAGGAAGCCTGTGGTGGAGCAGGGACTTGAACCCAGATCTCCCAAGTGCTGAGCTAGTGCCCTCACCACTGCACCATCCTTCCTCTCCCCGTAGCATCCTGAAGGAGCTCCTCCAGGTACAGCAGAGCCTGGGTTACTGCCCGCAGTTTGACGCGCTGTTTGACGAGCTCACGGCGCAGGAGCACCTGGAGCTCTACACCCGGCTGCGTGGCATCCCCTGGAAGGACGAGGAGAGGGTAAGGCCTTGGGGAGCCCTGGGGCTTTGCAGAATGGAACCATTTGGGCTGGGCTTCTGCCCTCAGGCCGGGGAGTCAGAGGTCATCACACAGGGCCAACTTCCCAGTCCTCCCAGAGCAGGAAATCCTGGGCACTAGCAGGTCAGAGCTTTCCTCCTCCCTTTGATCTGTGATCATGCCCTGGGCTGCAGTGACCCCCGCCCCACCATGCATAGCCAGGGCTGCTGCTCGACCAGCAGGATCTCTCCCTGCCATGGGCCAGGTCCTGTTGCCCCCTGCTCCCAGCCCGAGAAGGGCAATGCTGGGCTGGGTACAGGGGGCCCAGCTGCGACAGCCCCTAGACAGGTCTGAGAGGCTCTGTCTTGATGTTGCTGGGGGTTCTGGTGCCACTGGCTCTGGAAATGCCATTTCATGTCACACTGGGGGAGCCACAGCCCCTGGCACTGCACGGGTGGTACTTCCTAAGGGCTCTCAATGCCAGTGCCGGCTGTCTGCCAGTGGCATGGGGCATAGCTACCAAGTACCAGGGCTTAATTCAACAGGTGGTTGACAGGCCAGAGGCCAATTTATCCCCCTCTTGCCATTGAACTGCTATGGGGAGACCAGAGCCTCCATCAGCTCCTGCCCACCACCTTGGGATAAAAACCTCTCCAGAGTGAACAGCACGGCTTCTGACAGCCTACCTGGCAACACGCCCACCCCCCGGGCAGACGCACAGACCCAGGTGCACACGGAACACACATGCACACCCCAGATGTGTGGTTCTATGGGAGCCCAGCCTGGCCCATGCCCACTCGGCTAGTCGGTGCTGGAGGGCCAGCCCGGGGAGTGCCAGCACCTGCGCTTTGTACCCCTCAAGGGGTTGGGGACTGCCTGGAGCGATGGCTCTGACTTTCTCTGCAGGGTGGCTTTTGGGCTAGGAAGGAGGGGCCAGTGGGAATACGGAGGATGGTCCACATCAGCTGATTCTAATAGTGTTGAGATTTGGGGCCCACAATAGGCCTGGACTGCACGAGGCAGGGAGTTCGGTGCCCGCGCGTCCCCTCGTCCTGTAGCCGGGAGCAGCTTGGTCCCTGTTGGCACTGTGGCCAGGGCCTGTTGCCATGGTAGCTAGGCCCTCGCAGGAGGCAGCAGGGCCCGGTAACCACAGCCCCCTCACGCTGTGTCTCCCTCCAGGTGGTGAAGTGGGCGATGAAGAAGCTGGAGCTCACCAAATACGCCGACAAGCCGGCCAGCACCTACAGCGGGGGCAACAAGAGGAAGCTGTCCACGGCCATCGCCCTGATTGGCTTCCCTGCCTTCATCTTCCTGGTGAGCAGTGTGGCGCCAGGCCTGGGCCGGGGGAAGGGCCACGGCACAGCTCTGTGCCCGGGGCGTCTGGGTGAGCCCAGGAGCGGGCTCTGCTCTCCCATTCGTGTCCGCCTGGCTCCTGCTCAAGGGGCAGACGTGCCGTTGGGATGGGAGGTGCCTGGGGCTGAGCTAATGCTGGAGGGCAGCTAGCTGCCTTTGGTAAGACAGACCCAGCCATGGGGTCCAGCCATCCCTGCCAACCCCCTGGCTGAGAGAGGGGCTCTCCGGTGCCTTTGCTCCCCCTGCAGCCCCGCTGCCCCTGGGTCTAGGCCAGTGCTGGGGTCTGAGCTGGGATGGGGGTGCCCTGACTGCGAGGTGGGTCTACACCACACGCCCCAATCCCGGCATGAGGCTGGAATGGGGAGCCGACAGGAGCCGTGTGCAGCAGGGCTGAGGGGCAGCCATCGAGATCGGAGCAGGAGGGGGAGACAGTGGCTAGGACAGTGTGATCCTGCTCCATGACTGGGGCTCCTGGCTGCTACTGTAATACACCTGATACTTCAGTGGTTCTCAGCCAGGTTTCGGGGGGGAGGTCACCGAGCAGGGCCAGCTGGGGCCCGGGGAGAAAGCTGAAGCCCTGCCACATGGGGTTGAAGCCCGGGCCTGAGCCCCGCCACCGTGGGCCGAAGCCAAAGCCTGAGCAGTGTAGCTTGGTGGGGAGCCCTGAGGCCCCAGGCAATTGCCCTGTTTGCTACCCCCTAACACTGGCCCTGGCTTTCATATGCAGAGAACCAGTTATGGTGGCACAGGGGGACCATAGAATTTTTATAGCATGTGGGGAGGGGGCTCAGAAAGAGACAGGTTGAGAGCCCCTGTGATACATCATCCTAATGAATAAAGGGTGCCAGTGCGAGGGGGGAGGCAGGGGGAAAGACTGGGCCCAGTGCAGGAGGCCACGGTGGGTGACCTCAGCCTCTCTCCCTTCTGGAAGGATGAGCCGACGACGGGCATGGACCCCAAGGCCCGGCGCTTCCTGTGGAACCTCATCCTGGACATCATCAAAACGGGCCGCTCTGTGGTGCTGACGTCCCACAGGTTAGTGAGGCCTCAGGCCGCCGGCCTGAGATGTGACAGCCCCCTCCTGTCTACCCCACCCCACCACGTGGGACCCAGCACGGGAGAGCTCTCCATGGAGCAGAGCAGCCCAGCCTAGCTGGATGCATGCGGTGGGGGAAGCGAAGGGGCACCAGTGCCCAGTGAGAAGACACGGTTCCCTACCCCACATCCCTGCAGCACCGCCCCCATGGCAGGGAAGCCATCAGGGCCCCAAAAGAGCCCAGGCCCCATTCACATCTGAGGTGTCCCCTTCTGGAGCGATAGCACCCCAGGGCCCTGCCACGCGGCATCCCCTGACTCGTGTGCAGGCCGTACAAGTGGCTTGGCCCCTGGGACGCGTGAACCCAAAGAGCAGGGACCTGCGCCCGGCACAACCAGGCCGGGCCGCCCCTGCTCATCTCTGCCTCCTCTCCCGCAGCATGGAGGAGTGCGAGGCGCTCTGCACCAGGCTGGCCATCATGGTGAACGGGCGGCTCAAGTGTCTCGGCAGCATCCAGCACCTGAAAAACAGGTAAGAGATCCCTGCCCCGGCGAGGGAGGGGCCTGCGGGGAGAGCACCCGATCGGCACCCATGCCCCTGGGGACAGCCCCATCCATCTGCAGAGAGGCCTGTGGGGAGAGTACCTGCCTGGCCCCCAGGCCCGGGGCAGAGCCTCTTCCCCCCAGGGAGGAGGCTGGGAAGTGCTGCCGCGGTATCAGGGTGGGGGAGTCATGGCGCAGCGTCCGTCGCCGGTGTCACTGTACGTTTATAAATCCTAGAATGGTAGGGCTGGAAGGGACCTCGAGAGGTCGTCTAGTCCAGTCCCCTGCACTGCTGGCAGGACTATGTAATAACCAGACCATCCCTGACAGGTGTTTATCCAACCTGCTCTTAAACACCTCCCATGACGGAGATTTTACAACCTCCCTTGGCCGTTTATTCCAGTGCTTAACCACCCTGACAGTTAGGACGTTTTTCCTAATGTCCAACCTAAACTGCCCTTGCCGCAATTTAAGCCCATTGCTTCTTGGCCTCGCCTCAGAGGTTAAGGAGAACAATGTTTCTGTAGCCTCGGGATTTCTGGCCTCGTCTGTACCAGCAGCTCCCTGGCTGGCATGCTCTGTGCCAGTCCCTGGCGTGAGGAAGGCTCCCCCTCTCCTTATGGGTGTCAGGCACGTGAGTGCAGCTGGGTGGGCAAAGACGCGGGGATATGGGCTGGCAGCACAGCCAGAGGCTGGAATTCTGCTTCCCTGGTCCCACGCGGCCCAGGGGTGATAATCTGCCAACTTGCTGCCACACCCAGCGCCCTGGTTCTTGCTCCCGAGCCAGTGTCGATGCAGGGGCAGCATGGTTGGCTCCCAGGGAGGAAGGCCAGGCTGGTTGACACCCTGGCTAGAGCTTGCCAGTCAAGGAGTTGCAGGGACAACTTCCTTGGGGCAAACGCTCCTCCCTAGCACCGATTTGTGCCCTGCTGGGCGGGGCGGGGGCTTGGGCTGCAGCTGGGCCTCTTGGGAGATGTGGATTCACATGGCGTCTTCGGCCCTGCCCAGGTTTGGAGATGGCTACATGATCACGGTGCGGACCAAGTCCAGCCTCAGCGTCAAGGAGGTGGTGCGGTTCTTCAACAGGAACTTCCCCGAGGCCATCCTCAAGGTGAGCACCGCCCCCCGCTGCGCTCCCTCCGGGGGCAGGCGGGGAAGCTGGTCAGTGCCTCGGGGGCGAGCCTGACGCCTGTCCCACTCCCACAGGAGCGACATCACACCAAGGTGCAGTACCAGCTCAAGTCTGAGCAGATCTCGCTGGCCCAGGTCTTCAGCAAGATGGAGCAGGTGGTGGACGTGCTGGGCATCGAGGATTACTCCGTCAGCCAGACCACACTGGATAACGTGAGTCCCGGGGGCAAGGGGCAACCCGGGCGGGGCCGGCACATGCCCCGTCTGGGCAGGGGTTCTAGGGAAGGCCTGCTCTGGGGCCACCCATTGTAAGTGCAGGAACGCACTAGCTACAGCCGGATTTAGTGGGGGTCAGAGCCGTGCCTGTTCGTTGTCCAGCACCAGCCTCCATTGGGCATTTCACCCTGGTGGGCCCTTCCATGGCCCCGGGCCCCGGCTGTGCTGCGGTCTGTGAGCGTGTCAGGTGCATGTGGCCGGCCTAGCTAGTCCCAGTGGTGGGGCTGATCTCCTCTGGAGCCGGGGGTCACAGTGCAGAGCCCCGAGGCGATTGACTCCAGCCCCACAGGGTGTGCAGACAGGCTGGAGGGTGGGACGGAGAACCACTCCCCTTTGCTGGGTGGGGCGTGGGATCTCCTGAGCCCTGTCTGGAGAACGGCGCTTTCACCTTCGCTCTTCCAGGTGTTTGTGAATTTTGCCAAGAAGCAAAGCGACAACCTGGAGCAGCAGGAGACCAGCCCCAACTGCTCGATCCAGTCCCCGCTGGAACACATCCTGAGCCTGCTGCGGCCCCGCGCCGCCCCTACCGAGCTGCGGGCCCTGGTGGTGGAGGAGCCCGAGGACCTGGAGACAGATGACGAGGGCTTGATCAGCTTCGAGGAGGAGAGGGTGAGGGGGGCCCTGTCCCCAGACATCCAGCAGAGCTTTCCCAGGGCAGAGCACGCCCTCTCCTACATGTGCCTGCGCAGGGCAGGGCGACCGCTGAGCTCTCGGGCATGACGGGGAGTCCCTGGGCATCGCCCTCCTCTGGGGAATAGGGAAGAAGCAAAGACCCCAAAGTGGATTTTGCCGGCCAATCCCAGAACAAAGTTTGGGCCAGACTCTGCTGCCCGTTGCACCAGACAGAACCTGCCGAGACTCCTCTGCAGCCGAGGGGCTGCCCCGGCGGTATTAGGGTCAGACCCAGCCCTCGGGGTGCAGGAATCTGCTCAGGCAGCCTCTGCTGTCTAAGTCCCACTCCCTGGCAAGGGGTGATGCCCCTTGTGCCCTGCCTGGAGCTCTCAGGGAGATGCCTGGCGGGGACTCAGAACCCAGACGGCACGGTTCGTTGTCTGACCGCAGAGAGAGACAGGCAACACCAGCAAGGTCCAGTGCCAAGCTCTTTATTGAGGAGTGCACACAACAAGAGAGAGCGACCGGTCTCCAGAGAGAACCAGCCACGATTACGATAACTAGTGAGGTTATATAGACAGTTCCGTCGCGTCATAGTTAAAACAACCCAACCCCCTTTATGAGTTAGAAAGCTTCTAATATTCATGCATAGCTATTTTCTTTGGCACTACAAACAATTCGTGATGCCTCAGCAACGTCTTATCAGCTTTGTTGTCATGCACCAGAAACTAGGAGAAAGGAGGGAGTTAAGAACAGATGAAGAACAGAAACAGGGAGTGGAGACTGCAAGTCTCCATATGTCCAAACAAACTGTTCCTAGCACTTCTGGTACAAGAGTGCAGCCCCCCTCTTATCTCGTTCTCTGCAGCTCAAGCAAGCATGTCCTCAGGTTTCACAGAGACAGGAATGGCCCAGCAACTACTGTTAGCCTCACTCTGGCTAAGCTGGCCAAACACCCTGTTCTATACTCCATTTTCTTGGGCCTAACATGCCCATTCCCCAGCCCCTGAGCTCTCCTGTCTGGCTTCTCCTCTGGGCCTGCGCAGCCCATTGGGCCAAGGGGGGAAGGTCTCTGAAGCTCTCCAGGAGGCCAGCTGGGTCTCAGTGCCAGAGCAATACTCCCAGAGCCCATTCCCTGCTGGGTAGGTGGGGGCATCTCGCTTTCACCAGCAGGGCTTGAGGGGGTTGCAGACCCTGCACGGATCAGAACCACTGAGACCCCCTGCTGTCATGTGACCCCCCCCCCCCCCCCCCGCCCTTCTCTCTGCAGGCACAGCTCTCCTTCAACACGGACACTCTCTGCTGAGGAGCCGGGGGGAGCGAACTCCCCAGCCTAGGAGCCGCTGACTCCCCCTTGCCCCAGAGCCCCCGCCCCTCCCCGCCCTCCATTGAGAGGCAGTCATCCAGCGTTCGCTGTCGGCAAGGCTGTGAGCCACCTGGATCCTCCAGCCCCAACCAGAAGCTGCCACGGAGCTGCCACAGCAAGGCCCAGAGACCTGAGGGCAGAGCACTGGCCTGGATGGACACTGGAGGCGTCTCCCCACCGGCCGAGCCCACCGCTAAGCGACCCTCGCCCTGGCCTGCAGCAGCTGCTTTCCCTGCGGCAGCTGGGGGGCTGCTTGCATTGGCAGAGGGGAGAAGGGCTGGTTGCCTGGGGGTTGCAGGAAGGTGGCGAAGAAGCAAGGAGTAAATGTACAGAGCAGACTGCGTGCGGCCACCGCTTCCTTTGATCCTTTCCAGAGGGACGCGAGAGGAGCCGCACCCTGCGGTCGGGGCTGGCGGTTTGCTTCCCCTGCCCCGCAAAGGCTGTGCCTCGGGGCGGATTCCACATGGTTACCTAGCGCTGCCCCCGGAGGCAGGAGTGGGTGGCGCAGCCTCAGAGAAGGAAGATTTATTTTTTTAATGATGCGACAGATGGCTCGGCGCAGCAACGCCCGGGCGGGAGGGGAGCTGGGCTTTGCTTCCCTCAGGTGTCTGGCTTGTGTGGGTTTTTTAAACATGGGCCAGCCGTGAAATGCGGGCTTGGAGCAGGGCCGAGGGGGAGGGCTTTCCTTGCTGCCCAAAGCAGCGCTGTCAGAGACGGGCTGTCTCCCGCCAGGCTGCTGGGACGCCGCAAGCGACTCCCAGCCACAGCCGAGCCATCCCAGTGCTTTGAAGGCTGCTCACACTTGGCAATGCGTCTGTGTACGACTCCTCGCGAGCCCGCACTCGGCTCCCAGGCCCTGGCTGCCTGAGGGTGAGGCTGCGTTCCAGCGGCAGGGCCGGGGCTGCAGGGGCAGGCAGGAGCCACGCATCAAGCTGCTTTCACCACCAGCCCGTCCTCAGGAGCTCCGGCCTGCGGGAGAGTCCCGCCGGGGAGATCCACGCTTGGAGGTTCAGGCCCGTCTCTAAAGCAAACCGTACAGAGGCAGCAGCACCCCTTTCATTGGCCCCCCCAACCTACCCTGTAAATCTGCTACCCCTACCCAGGGGGCGGCAGGACCCCAGACCTGCTTTCTGCATCAGCGGGGAGCCATTCTGCGACAAGGCCAGCTTGAGTTTTTCTCCAGCCCCCCCCTTTGCTATAGAAGGCAACCACCATGCCAGCCTCTCAGATGGCCAGCTCCCCCCAGGCTAACCCAGCCCCACAGAGAGCCCCTGGGGGGGCGGCCAGGGCAGAGTAGACTCACAGGGCATTGCATACTCTGGCCTGATTCTCTCTCCCCCCTCCCCCCTTATTTTAAACTAGAGAGAAAAAAATCCTGGAATAATTTGTGGTTGAGGAGATGGAGGCTGGGGGCTGCTGGAGCAGGAGGGGGCCTGTCCCCTCTAGGGAGCCAGTTGAGGTTGCAGGGGTAACTCTGGAAACACGTTCATGTGGCAGCGTTAGGGTTTCTATTCCAGTGGGGTATGGCCACTGGGGGGGCGATATTGTCCAGCGCCCCCCGCCCACTGGAGCAGCCCGCCCTCCCATGCACGGGGTCCAGTGGAGCTCATGCAGGCGGCTGACCTGCCTTCCTCATCAACTGGGGCATCCCCGGGCCAGCCTGAGGCAGCCTTGTGTTCCCAGCCAGAACACTCGGCTGCCCCAGCCGCACAGGGGGGCGGAGGGGAGCCTGGGCCAGGAGACTGTTCAGCCCCCCAGGGCGTCTTGCCATGAGAGGCACCAGGGCAGCATGGTCGGGCCCGGAGGTGTAGCTGGGCTTGGGAGTGGCTGGAGACCTCCTGAATCCCTGGGCCGAAGGTCCATCCTCCACAGAGCTGTGGCCCCGCCTGGCGCATAGAAGGGAGCAGAGGCTGAAGGGAGACTGGAGGTGATCTCGCCAAGGGGAGATGGCCCCCGAGGGATGCCAGGCGGGCCAAGGGCTGTGGAGGACCCCCTCGAGCATTGGAGCGCAAGCAAAGCCCGCCCACGCCTTTTCCCTCAGTGGCCATCCCCGCCATCCAGCCTGGAGTGATTCTGCTTGAGGCCAGGTACCTGCCAGTTGGTTTCCTGGCCATGGCGTGGCCCCTGCCCCGTCTGGGCTCTGGATCCCAGCAACCCTCACTCTGCCGCCATTAACCTGTCACACCCTGCTGGGCCTGCCTGCGGTTTTTCCTTGCTTGCGTTGCCGTGGCCAGCTGGCCTCGCCCTGGGAGCCCACACAGCCGCTGATTCCTGGGTGAAGAGCTGTCAGGTGTCCGAGACGTCTCGTGCCGAACGGGGTCACTGGGCACAGGCTGGGTGGCATCCTGGCATTGCATTAACAGGGCTGCCGTCAGGATGCACCTTTTCTCGTATTTCCTGACTTGGTGTTGTTTATAATTTATAATGCCCACGTCCCGAGCCACCCCCGCAGACGCACCGGTGTGTTATTGGAGGGTTGCTCAGAAGGGCTGCAGCCAGGTTTTGGGGTTTGAAGCTGTGAATCATATTGGTTTTCCTTTAGTGGCGGGGCATCAGGAAGGTTGTGGGTGTGAGACAGCCAAGGCCCCTGCCTGCGGGCAATGGACCGTTAATTTAACTTTAAAATCTGCAATAAAATCCGGGGTTGCTCACTTGGGCTGGGAGCCTGTGACTGGGCAGGCCGGGGAGCAATGTATGTAACATGGGTGGGGGGGGAGTTGAGGGGAAGGCATGGGCTGGGAGAAGGGACGTCATGCCTGTTTTCCCAGCCCCTTGCGGATACCTTCCAGGGAGGAAGCCGAGGTCTCCATGCTGGGCACATCCTTGGGCCAGTCTGCTCCCTTTGACACTGGCTTCTCCCCTTCAGCGTCGGGCAGAGGGCTTGCGTGACGTGGTAGGAGTGCCAGGGGCCCAGCACTTTGTAACAGACGCAGCCGATGTCCCTCCTTTCTGTGGAGGAGCTCGCGGACTGGTTTGCCTTGAACTGAGTCCCCCGAGCAGGGCTGATCTCGGCATGGCTCAGCCCTGGCATCACCGTCCGGGGATTTCCTTTGCTCCTCTCCAAACTCTAGTGCTCAGCCAGTTTGTGCCAATGCACTACGCCCTGCCTGGCCTGTGGAGGACAGGAGATGCAGCAGCTGGTACTGTATGGACCACTTGGCTATTCCGGAGCCACCAATCTCCACCAGCCACTGAGTGCCCATCGCCAAGGGGACCTATGGGGCGTGTCTGCCCACTTCATCACCTTTGCTCATCTTGTAGATGCTTTGTGTCTTGGCAGCTGTTTGCTGGCACCCGTGGGCTCTGTTCTCACAGGGCCTCTGGGAGGACAGTGCTCCAGGAGGGCAGAGGCTCTGTCAGGGGTGCTTTCACCCAGGGTGGCGCGTTGCTTCTCGGATGAGACGCAGCGTCGCCCCGTCACTGTAATGGTTTGTTTTTTCCATGGAGGGTGGCTGCTGTTTGCAAAGCCCCTTCAGCGCGGTGACATCGTCCCAGCGTGTGGGTCCCACCAGGGCTGTCTGCAAAGTCAAGAGGGAACCCAGCGGCGAGGGTCGGCCTTGGGCTCAGCGTCCCACCTCTGTCCCCAGCACCAAAGACTCATCTGTATTCAGGGGCTCTGGCCTCACTGAACAGGGGAGGTAGCCGTTTGTCAGCCAGGTGTGTGCCTGTGGAGCTCTGCAAAGTGTGTGTGTGTAAGAGAGCGAGTGCCAGTAGGAGTTCCCCAGGCAGCTGGTGGCACCGCTGGGTTAAAGCCCTGTATGAATGCACAGGTATATGCCCACCCTCTTCTGGCCTATGAGCTAGTGGCTCAGGGCAGGGCTGTTGTGCCTAAGCGAGACCCCCCTGTGCTTTGCTTTCAGAGTCCACCCGCACAACTCTGAGCTGTAAGGGCTCTAGGTACTGCCCCCCGCCCCGCCCCACTTGCTGTAGCCCTGCCACCTCCCCACCAGCCGTCTGCTACCCAGGGGTCTCGGCGATCCCGTGGGGGTGGGGGAAGGAGCCCTGCTGTTGAGTTGGAGATGGGGAGCCTCTCCCAAGCCATTCAGGGGCTGAGTGGGGAGAGCAGCATTGGGGGTCTGTGGGGGGACAGGCAGCAGAGCTCACTCTCCAAGGCAGGGGCGTGCCGTGTGCCCTGAAACGGACGTGCCTGCATCTGTGGTAGCACCAAGCTGGCCAGACTTCAGCCGTGCAGGCTCTAGATTGTGATACGATAGACGTGTATTTCCCCCTATTGAAAGTACCATTTTCAGACCATGTATTTTTAAAGCATTTTGAAATTTGGTCTGTTTGTGTCACTGTTAAAGTCGGGGGCGATGTGTTTGATGGGGCAGCCCGCAGGCTTCGCCTCTGTCCGTGGGGCTACCCCAGCAAAACCCTGCTTGGCTCCAGCCCCGTCCAAAAGACAGACAGGCCTCAAGAGAGGATGAGTGATGTCATCCCCAAAGCCCCGCCTCCAGAAATGACATCCCAATATTAGCCACTCATCAAAGCCATGATGTCATTCTCCCGCATCCTGCCTCCTGAGGCAGGGCCTTCCCCCATGGGGATGAAACCAGAGATTCCCACCAGACGCCCATATAACTAGAACCACCCCACTGGCGACTGCCGTACCTCCAGCTTCGCCCCAGTGCAGCAAAGACCAGAATTCTGCCTGTGCGTCTTGCAGGGCTGGACACTTCGGGCTGTGTGACGGCTCACACCATAGACACCTCCTCCCCCTCCACTCTTCTCACCGCTCCCTTCACTTCCAGGCCCCCTTCATGCCTGCAACCAGCCGCGCTCCCTGCCCGGCCGCCTTCAGCTTCCTCCTTAAAAGCCACCGCGGGAAATCCCTCCTCATTCCCAATCCCCTGCTCCCTCTCTCAGCCAGCATCTTGCCTTTGCTTTCTCCGGCTCCGGACCTGATCCTGCTCTCACTCCAGTGACATTTACACCAGTGGGAGCAGGCCCATAACTCTTCCTTGGGGGTGCTTTTTAAATCACTGTAATACCAAATACCACCTGTAGGCAGTGCACCAGCCCTGAGGATAGTCCAACTTTCAGCTTGCTCGTTAGCACTTGGTTTAATTGGAATTTCTGCTGTGTTAAAGAGGAACATGGAAATTGAGACTAAATCCAGGCTACGCGGCAGGGAGTCTACTTCTGTCCCAGAGACTCTAGATTTCTTTCCCTCTTTTAATAATCTGCTGTGAGAGCCCAAGGCAGGTGAGTCACATGCTCATTTCAGGGCGAAGGGACGGGACAGAAGCTTTGGGCCGGTTCAGATAGAAGTAACACCCACTGACCTAAAGCGACCAGAGCAGACTCCCTGTGCGGACCCTCTCGAATGGGGGTGGGGGTGGCAGCTCCCGGTCTGTCACTGCGGTAAGTGTTCACACAAGGAGGTTGTGCCAATTTAGAAACTGCTTGGGTTAGACAGGTGCAATTACCTGGGCCTCAGCCAGGGAGTTCAGGCCTCAGAGCCACCGGGGCTCCCTCACCAGGCTGAGGCCCAGTTAATTGCACCCAATTTCTTATTGGGCTCAGCCTGGCAACCAGTGTCCCCCCTAGCTGCCCAGTTGGACTGGGTGGAGCACCCCGTGCAGTGTCTGTGCAAGGCCGGGTGCTGCATAACCCTTCAGGCCAGGGCTTTATCAGTGCCTGTGGGACCCACACTCCTCCTGGGTGTGGTGTTCGGTCCCATCTAGGGCACTGAGACCACTTAGAGAGAGAGAGAGCGATTCATGAGTCTGCTCTACAGCCTTAGCTAAGAGCCAGTTGGCTCCCCAGGTTCGATCCCGCCCGCCAACAACTGGGGTCTGTTGGCGTTACACCTGGGCTTCAGGCCGCCACCTTTTTCTGAGTGCACCTCCCTCCTGCTGCCACCTTCTGACCCGAGCGCCTCTTCTCCTGGCGTTCCCACAGCAGCCAGAGGCCGTGCGCTTCTGGAGGAACAAAGCGCCTGGTGCTGAGCCTCACTGATGCCAAGGGGGAGTGAGCGATAGAGGCAGAGCTGTCGGTGACGCGGAGCAGCTCACATGGCCCCTTCCCTCAGCCAGGGGTTCATCTCAAAGGGCAGCAAACCGGGCAGGGCTGGTGTAGATACCACACCTGCTGGTGGTGGCACTGGAGACACGGAAGGTGAGGTGGGAATCCATTTTAAGCCCTGCTAACCCAATCTGGCTCTTTGTCCCCCTCTCGGAGCTAGGTCATGTATTGCGGTTGCTGCCTGTGACCTACGAGGGCTGGCCCCTTAGCTCAAGCAGAAGAGGCCTCTGTTTTTTAGCTCTGGAGGGCTTGGGTTCTGTTGGCCCCAAGCACGGTTCCAAGGGACAGTGCATAGCCATTGCTGTCCCTTGGAACAGTGCCCTAAAGCTGCAGTTCTCAAACGGGGGGGCAGGCCTCCCACAGGAGGCACGGGCATGTGTCCAGGGAGGCGAGAGCTGTCAGCTCCGGGTGGCTGGGGCTCGTGCAGAAGTGCCGTGCACACCTGGGAGGCGAGGATAAAGGGGACAGTCAGAACCCCACCACCCCCATCCCTCACTTGGGGGCAGCAGAGCTCCAGCTGTCAGCCCTGGGGTGGCAGCAGTGGCGCAGGAGTAAGGGTGGCAATGGGGCACTGCCTGCTGTGAAAAGTGATATTGACGAATATCACTTGTCACATTGCCGCCCTTCCTGCCTTCGGTGCTGCTGCTGGCCTGGCGCTGCCTTGAGAGCTGGGTGTGGGGCTGGCAGCCACCACTCTCCACTCTGCCTTCAGAGCTGGGCACCGGGCGGCAGCCGCTGCTCTCTGCTCTGCCTTCGGAGCTGGGGGCCCGGCTGGCAGCCGCTGCTCTCTGCTCCGCCTTCGGAGCTGGGCGCCGGGCCGGCAGCCGCTGCTCTCCGCTCCGCCTTCAGAGCTGGGCGCCGGGCCGGCAGCCGCTGCTCTCCGCTCCGCCTTCAGAGCTGGGCGCCGGGCCGGCAGCCGCTGCTCTCCGCTCCGCCTTCAGAGCTGGGCGCCGGGCCGGCAGCCGCTGCTCTCCGCTCCGCCTTCAGAGCTGGGCGCCGGGCCGGCAGCCGCTGCTCTCCGCTCCGCCTTCAGAGCTGGGGGCCTGGCCAGCAGCCGCTGCTCTCTGCTCTGCCTTCGGAGCTGGGGGCCCGGCTGGCAGCTGCCGCTCTCCGCTCCGCCTTCAGAGCTGGGCGCCGGGCCGGCAGCCGCTGCTCTCCGCTCCGCCTTCAGAGCTGGGCGCCAGGCCGGCAGCCGCTGCTCTCCGCTCCGCCTTCGGAGCTGGGGGCCCGGCCAGCAGCCGCTGCTCTCTGCTCTGCCTTCGGAGCTGGGTGCCGGACAGCAGCCGCTGCTCTCTGCTCTGCCCTCAGAGCTGGGTGGAGGTAAAAGTACTTGGGGGGATGGGATTAAATGACTACAGACACAAAGACGGGCCCTAATGAAATAAGCTTGAGAACCACTGCCCTAAAGCTTCCACGGGGATGGGTCCCTCGGAGGCTCAGCCGTGCTGCTCCCACAGAGGCCTGGTCCATGCAGGGCTTTCTGAGCTGTAACCTCCCTTTGGTTATTTGAGCCCCACTCTCTGGCGCGCTGCCTTAACTCCATTTGCTTGTTTGGTTCGGGTCCCCCACCTCTTGCCTCGGCCGCCGGCTTTCTCTGTTATGCCGGGGGGAGGGGGGTGCTGTTTGATTGTATGGCACGGATGGTGTGGGAGGCGCAGACAAGTGGGGATGGCCTGGAAGAGCCTGTATATTGCTAGCAAAAAATTCAACAACAAGATGTGAAAATGATTGTTTTAAATAAAAAACTATCTATATAACAATCCCAGCTTGGGCCTCGAGTTAATGACCAGCGGGGTTGCTCTTCGTATGGCATCGCCTTGGCCACCTCCCGGCCCTCTGGGGACTGTGGTGCAATGGCTATTATATGTATTATGGTAGTGCCTAGGAGCCCCCAGTCATGTCCCAGGGCACCGTTGTACCAAACGCTGGATGGTATCAGGTGTATTACGGTCGCACCCAGAAGCCTGGTTATGATCCATGCACACAGCCCCATTGTGCTAGGTGCTGCACACACCGAGCCTTGCCCCAGGGCGTAGGCACCGGTATCACAAATGACACCTGTCTTGTGTGTGCAGTAAGAGACTCATTTACGTTGTCCAGAGATGCAAGACGCTCTCTTTCAGGTCAAGGGGACACGCACCTGGGTGATGTTAGCATGTGCTTAAGCCCCTGGCCTAAATGACACCATGCAGTAGCCTACCAGCGTAAAAGCAGAAGTTTGTGGATTTGAATCATTCTACATACATTTGCATAACAATGTGCGTTTACACAGAGAGTGGGTGGGGAAAGGGGGCTGGGAGCCCCCAGCATTTCACGGCTCCTCCCCTCGTCTTTCAGCAAGGGCAGGATCTTCACCCCTCCCAGGCCTGGGGAAGGGGCAGAAGGAAGCGAGCACTTGGTGCTCCACCAGCGCTGGCTGACTGCCCTGAGCCCGGGGGACCACAAATCCAAAGCGGCTGGGGAATAAACAGGCAGAGGTGGGAATTTTAGTACATGAGTGAAGTTATCACTTAACTGGCATCCCCAAGACTTGGTGGGCTAAAGCTCATGCCTGGAGTATTGGTATAGGGGAGCATAACTCATTCTGGAAGGAGAGGCAGGGGAACAAATGGGAGGAGGGGATGCATGGTACACCCAGATGGTCTATGTTTGTTCTGAGGGAGGTGAGCGGCAGACCAGCTGAAAGTTTTGGGGGGGAAAACTAGGGGTGATGTCATGCTGGGGGCCTAGTACAGCGCCCCCCCCCCCCCCCCCGATAAGGAAGAGGCGGTGGCTGAGGCATTTCTAGAGCAAATAACAGAAATAGCCAAAAGACAACCTCTGGTAGTCATGGGGGCCTGTATGACGGAGTGGGGACGGGCCCAATTCGAGTGAGTGGCATTGCTATGCGATGCGACACCCAGAGCAGGGCGCCTGGCCCAGCCCCACAGTGTGACCTACAGGGCGCTGCAGGGTGTTGTATTTATCCATCAAGACAGTCTTCTTGATAGCTGCTGCTTGAGCAAGGCACTCAAGTGAATTGCAGGGGCTAATGGCAGCCCTATCATCTACTGTATTTCACAAAGATAAGGTGATTCTCCCTACAGACCCACGGTAGTGTCGGGTTTTCATATAAATCAAGCTAGAATTGTGACGGGTTGGATCACAGAACCCTCCACCCCCCACCCCCGGGAGCTGCCAACTGATGTGCCAAGACTACCTCTGCTCCTGTTTTCCCTGCCAGCTCAGGACTCCAGCACCCTGTCTTGCTGAGCCAGACACTCCCGTCTGCTCCAACAAAGACCCAGGGTCTGAATTACTTGCCCCAAAGCTGCAGGTTTACCTGAAAGCAGCTCACAGAAGTGTGCTTGTCTTGAGCACTCAGATGCCCAACTCCCAATGGGGTCTAATCCCAAATAAATCCCTTTTACCCTGTATAAAGCATATGCAGGGCAAACTCATCAATTGTTCGCTCTCTATAACACTGATAGAGAGAGATGCACAGCTGTTCTCCCCACCCCCCCAGGTATTAACACATACTCTGAGTTAATAAGTAAAAAGTGATTTTATTAAATACAGACAGTAGGATTTAAGTGGTTCCAAGCAGTAACAGACAGAACAAAGTAAGTCACCAAGCAAAATAAAATAAAATGCGCAAATCTATGTCTAATCAAACTGAATACAGATAATCTCACCCTCAGAGATGCTTCAGTAAGTTTTTTCCTCAGACTGGACACCTTCCAGGCCTGGGCACAATTCTTTCCCCTGGTACAGCTCTTGTTGCAGCTCAGGTGGTAGCTAGGGGATTCTTCATGATGGCTCCTTTTTACAGACTAATCTCCTTTTAGCCTGGGTCCAGCAATCACTCACACCCCTTTGTTCCAGTTTCTTCCAAGTATCCTGGGAGGTGGGGAGGCTCCCTCTTTATCCAGCTGAAGACAAAATGGAGGGGTCTCCCACGGGTTTAAATAGACTTGCTCTTGTGGGTGGAGACCCCCCTCCTCACTCCTATGCAAAGTCCAGCTCCAAGATGGAGTTCTGAAGTCACCTGGGCAAGTCACATGTCCATGCACGACTCACAGTCTTTACAGGCAGAAGCCATTGTCCACATGGTATCTTGTATGTCTCCAGGAAGACTTCTTATGCAGATTGGAGCATTCCACGATGCATTGTTCCCCAAGTGCTTCCTGATAGGGTCCTTAACCTTGCGAATTCCTTCCTAAAGAACCTGACCAAATGCCTCCCAAAGCTTACTTAGAAATCAAGCCAGTATACAGCCCATATTCTTAACCTCAAGTACAAACTGATATATGTGTACAAATAGGATGAATAGATCTAGTAGACCATAACCTTTACAGAGATATGTTACATGGCACAGGCAGCACAAACCCTATTCCAGTTATGTCATATTTCCATAAACCCTTATGGGAGGTACCGTCACAAGAATGTTACTGGTATTTTCCCCCAAACCTCAGCCCCAGAAAGGGGAGGCCAGATTACATCTGCTCATTGTCAGAAGGACTTCTGCTTTCGTAGAGCATCTAAAATGCTTAGTTCTAGCTCCCAATTTGTTTCTCTCTTATGAAAAGAGGAATCAAGGGCGAGCAGTCACCGTACACGCTCTCTCAAGCTGGGTAGACGATGTATTAAAGAAACAGAGACTGAAGGGGCTCCCTCTGCCTGAAGGAACGAAGGCAACTTCCCTGGCACACTCCAGTCTCGCTGTCGTCCTGTCTCTGAAATATGCAGTGCCAACCTCACTCGGCTTTACGCAGTAGACTCAGAAGCTAGATCAGTATCAGATTTGTCCGGGCAGTTCTGCAGTCCTTACTTAATTCGGGCTCCGTGTTCTCCCCATCCCGGGTCACAGTTACTGTTTGTTAATGTGTCCCAGGAGGGGGAATATGCAGCAGACACTCAAAGAAGAAATGACGGTGACTTTTCTGAAACCTGGGTTCTTGGTGATGCAGGCGGCGTATTCCCACTCCCCGCCCACCGTTCCCCTCTGCCTTAGCGCCGTATTGCCCAACGGGCCTGGGGGTGTTGTGGGGAGGAACCGCGGCAGCTGGAGCGGTGGACGTGAACTGATGGGAGGGGTGAGGAAGGCACACGAGCGCACCACGGAACCCGGCTAGCTCGAGCGCTGCTGCTCAGGCTGCACCGGTCGCGGTGGCCCAGGAGGGGGAATGTGCAGAGGACGCTCAAAGAACTCCAGGTAAGACACGTCCATTGCTAGGACTGGCTCTGAAATTGGCCCTTTACACAGCAAGTGACGTCATCTCCCTGGGCCTCAGCCACAAAATGAGAATGCTGCTGCCATGCCCGGGCCAGCGAGTACCATGGCCACCTACTGGCTGCAGTCTGAAATGCGTGATGGTGTGGCATAGGCCCTATGCAGCTACTGGAGATTCTCCTTTCGCTTCCATGGCTCGGCCAGTGCTTTGGGAGCAGGAGGCCCTGAGCACCCTCTCTGCTGTTGTGAATTTTGTGCAGCTGGGCCCAGGTCTCTGCATCTCCAAGCCAGATGGGGGAGTCACACAGGCGTCAGCTCCAGGCAGCATCATGATAACAAAGCGCCCCCCACCCCATTGATAGCCCCAGACAGGTTGATTTGCCTCCTGCCCAGGCTCATTGGCCGACCACCTCCCCAGGCGGCTATTTCTCACAGCCTAGTGCCAGGGGTGTGATCAGCCCAGCTCGGGCCACACCCTCGGGCAGGGAGCAGCCAGTACTCCGCTCATCCCAACCCAGGGCTGGGAGTCTATCTCAATGCTCCAGGTTGCACCGTTCTGGACATTGCTGGCCCCTGCGTGAGCAGCTCTGTTCCTCCTGCCCCCGGCTGGGCACCTGGTGCCACCGCACACAGCCTGAGCAAGCTCTGAGCCGCAGCCTCACCCATCTGCCCCATTCACTCGGCAGCCACAACCCTACACTGGGACATCCCCCATGCTGGGCCTGGACACACCCTTCCTGCCAAGGGGGAACCCAGGGCTGGGTCCTTCAGGATTACAGAGAAGCCAGCGCTGGGCTGGGCAGCAGGAACAAGGGTGGTGGGTACCAGAGAGCCTGGGGCTGGGCAGGGATGCGGGGATTAGCACTGGGGCCAGCAGAGACCCCGAGTAAGGTCGCCAGGTGTCCACTAAAAGCAGGGCTAAGGCAGGCTAGTCCCTACCTGTCCTGGCTCCGCACTGCGCGTGCCCCGGAAGTGGCCAGCAGGTCCATCTCCTAGGGGAAGGGGGGAACAAGAGGTTCCCTGTGCCACTCATGTGCAGGCACCGCCTCCTCCAGCTCCCATTGGCCATTCTGGCCAATAGGCGCGGCGGGGGCTGTGCTGTGCATGAGAGCAGTGTGCAGAGCCTCTTGGCCCCCACGCCTAGGAGCCGGACCTGCTGGCACTTCCGGGGCACGTGCAGTGCGGAGCCAGGACAGGTAGGGACTAGCCGGCCTTAGCCCTGCTGCACCGCCGACCGGGAGCCGCCCAAGGTAAGCCCACGCCCCAACCCCACGCTCTCTACCCCAGCACTGAGCCCCCCCCCCCAACTCAGATAACCCTCCTGCACCCTAAACCCCTCATCCCCGGTCCCACCCCAGAGCCCACACCCCCCCTGCACCCCAACCCTCTACCCCAGTCCAGAGCCCTTTCCCATGACCTAAACCCCTCATCCCTGGCCCCACCTCAGAGTCCTCACCCCCTCCTGCACCCCAACCCCCTGCCTCAACCCATAACTGCCTCCTGCACTCCAAATCCCTCAGCCCCACCCCCCAGCCTGGAGCCCGTTTCTGCACTCCAAACGCCTCATCCCTGGCCCCACCCCAGAGCCCACACCCCCAGCCAGAGCCCTCACCCCCTCCCACACCCCAACTCCCTGCCCCACCCAGAGCCCCCTCCCATACCCTGAACCCCTCATTTCTGGCCCCAGAATCTGCACCCCCAGTTAGAGCCCTCACCCCCTCCTGCACCCCAACCCCCGCCCCAGCCCAATAAAGAGAGTGAGGGTGGGGGAGAGCAAGCCACCGAGGGAGGGGGAATGTAGTGAATGGGGGCGGGGCCTCGGGGAAGCGGGGGGGGTAGGGTGTTCAGTTTTGTGCGACTAGAAAGTTGGCAACCCTAGCAGCTTCCATTGGCCCGGAACCGCGGCCAATGGGAGCTGTGGGGCAGCGCCTGCGGGCATGGGCAGTGCACACTGTGCAAAGCCGCCTGGCTGCACCTCCGCCTAGGGGCTGGACATGCCGGCTGCTTCTGGGAGCAGCGCGGAGTCAGGGCAGGCAGGGAGCCTGCCTTAGCCCCGCTGCACCACTGACTGGGAGCCACCTGAGGTAAGCATCGCCTGGCCGGAGCCCGCACCCCGAGCCACCTGCCCCAGGTCGTAACCCCCTCCTGCACCCAAGCTCCCTCCCAGAGCCCGCTCCCCCACCCCCACTCTGATCCCCCTGCCCTGAGCCCCTCCCACACCCCAAGCCCCTCATTCCCAGATCCGCACTAAAGCTTGCACCCCCAGCCGGAGCCCTTACCCCCTCCTGCACCCCAATCCCTTGCCCCAGCCCAGTGCCCCCTCCTGCACCCTGATCCCCTCATTTCTGGCCCCGCCCTGGAGCCCTCACTCCCTCCCTCACTCCAACTCCCTTCTCCAGCCCAGTGAAAGTGAGTAAGGATGGGGGAGAGCGAGCAACGGATGGAGGGGGGCTGGAGTGAGTGGGGGCGGGGCCTAAGAGAAGGGGCGGGGCAGGGCAGTGGCGGGGCAAGGATGTTCGGTTTTGTGCAATTAGAAAGTTGGCAACCCTAAATCCAGGGATTGTGGGTAATAGCGCTAGGGGTGGGCAGAGACCCCGAGGACTGTGGGTAATAGCGCTGGGGGGTGGGCAGAGACCCTGAGGACTGTGGGTAATAGCGCTGGGGGTGGGCAGAGACCCTGAGCATTGTGGATAATAGCGCTGGGGCCGGCAGTGACTCTGAGGACTGTGGGTCACAGAGCTGGGCTAGGCAGAGACCCCGAGCATTGTGGGTAATAGCGCTGGGATGGTGTAATTTTCAGGGTGCCATTTCCTCAGCTGTCCTGTCCTGTCCCCAACATCGCACCCAACGCCGATATGACTCCGCAGGGATTTTTAGTCCCAGTGGCCAGGGAAGGGACTCCAGTGTCACTGGCGCAGGCCAGCAGTGTCAGTGTGTGTCTGGCAGGAGGCTGGAGCAGAATCCGTCCCCAAGGCTCTGAGCTTTCTCATTCCAGGGACCTGCTGGGGTGAGCTGTGGGGCAGGGACACTGTCCTCTGTGCTGAGGGGGCACAAACGCTAATCAGGGAGGACGGGGCAGGCTCCTGAACTGTTGCAGGAAACTCAGAGCTTTCAGGCGCCAGTTTGTGGGTACATGGTCATAGCCAGAGAGCAGCCGGACTAAAGAGGTGCTGGGGAGCGTGTGTGTAGCCACCTGTTATCCTCCCTCCCCAGGCTGGAATGCAGCGCAGGTTGTAGACAGGCAGGAGCAAAGGGCCTCGGTCCTGCCCAGCCCTTGTCCCCTGCAATCCCAGAGCGCTGGTGATGGGGTAGGGGCACCAATCCCCACCCACTGCTTTAGAGGATGATGAAACAATTGTCTCGGAGGGAACCCCTCTGTGATGGGTTCCCCAGGGTACAACCTGGGACTGGGGGACCGCTGTGCCCCCTTTGACTCTCCAACCTGGGCTGTCTCTCACAATGGTTTGGTAATGACAAGCAGCAAACCCCTCCAGGCACTGGTATCACTCAGCACAACCGCATGTGAAGCCCCACACCCAGCTAGGTTCCAGGAATGCTCCCAGAGCCACTCACAAATCACACAGAGAAAGGCACCAGCCAATTCCCCCCTGCTCCCCAGCCTTGCACCCCGCAGCTGTACATCCTGCCCTGTTCAGAAGCCTGGTCAGAAGTTTATTACCCAGTTGTAGCCCATAGGATTACTTTGCTAACTATTATATTTTACTAATCCAGCCAGCCGTATCAACGAGTATGTTTCTCTTTCTGAATCAATCCATTTTATTCTTCTATTTTATCAGTATTAATTCCTACGAATTTAGGATGTGTTGAGGCATCTGATATGTGTTTCCTAATAATTATACACAGAATAAGTTTTGCTGAAATGTAAGACGCCGACCGGCCTGTATCCGGTAAGATCTGCTAAATAGCTAAAAGTATAATCAGTTAAGAGTAAATCAGTGTAAAAGCTGGCAAGCTTTGGCACAGATAGCAATGGTCCCTGAACATTGGGGAACCAGAGGGAGGAATTACACACAACACTGAACGGGTTTATCCGGTGTCCTCAACCGTTTGGTAACCGCAGGGTACACCACACACCTGGAAGTCATCAAGAGAGCCTATGTTGGCAGTTTTTGGAGTGAGATAATATATAGAGAGTAAGTGTCATAATCCGCTAACCTATAGAATAAGGGTCCCCATAAATTGCATAGGGTACGGAAATAAGATTTGAGTATAGTAGATTGGGCCTGAATTGTATAGCATCAGGATCGTATAAAATACCTTGTAAGGATATCATAGGAAGTCTTTAACTCTTTCTTTAATTTGTTCTCCCATATTCTATAGACTATCTTTTTATCTGTGTGTCATTCTATCTTCCATCACACTATCAACTCAGCTTGTGTAGTAGAACTAGAGTAGAACTACTCAGCATTCCTAACTAGTGGGGAAGCCAGCACCATCGTGTTATCGGGCATGCCAGGAGTAAGGCTGGTCCTTCACCTCCTATTACCGGGTCCTCGAGGAAGGGTATGAGCATGTTAGGTTAGGTACTTGTAATAGTATAGATTATAACTTATAACACCAGGAGTTTGGGAATTTTTTTACTGTTTTGCAGTGATAAGTTTCATAGCATTTGTTATTCTTTTGTTAATCTCAATAAAGTTTTTATCAATTTGGTATTCTGTGTACGTGTCTTTGCCAAGCACCTCGAGAGTCCTCTCCCGATCTAGAACTCTTGGACTTCTCGGACCCTGGAGTCGGAATTGGACAAGAATCTATCAATCTTCTGGTCGGATACGATCAGTGGCGAGCCATAACAACTAACCCATCAAATTCAGGTGAGCCAGCAGGAGTTTCAAGGTGTTCATGGCAAACACTTATTTAAGGGGTTAAAAAGCAAACCTCTGTGTGACCTTGTCACTGAGCACAATCTGGTAGCAATTTCCTTTCTAACAGGCGAATTCTGGGCACTGATCCCAGAGAACTCCTAATACTTCCTTTTTTTCCCCCTTGCAGTTTGTGGGTCAAATGGTTTAACTGTTTCATGTCTGTTTGTCTGTTGTATATGCCCAAATATTGGGAGTCATGGTATTGTACGCGCGATAAGGGTGGGGCTGAGTACTGATTAGGCAATTGCATTGGGCCCAATGACCCACACTGGTGGTGGTGGAGTTGATTAATATTTTAAGGACTGTGGTAGCTCAGAACTTGTACTGTTCCAGTTACCACCTTTGTAGTCCCCTCGGCTCCCCCGGGTAGCCCCCTTGAGCCGTTTCTGAGCAGTATTTGTCCCTCTGTTCAGTAGGTCCTGCCAGGGGTTTTACCTCTCAATCTGCTAATATATGTTGGCCATCGAGGGAAGAGAGGGATCCTGCCCCCATCCTTTCTTTTTGGGACTTGTTTGAAGCATATGGGGGGTGGGGTAGCTCAGTGGTTTGAGCATTGGCCTGCTAAACCCAGGGTCGTGAGTTTAATCCTTGAGGGGGCCACTTAGGGATCTGGGGCAAAAATCTCTCCAGGGATTGGTCCTGCTTTGAGCAGGGGGTTGGACTAGATGACCTCATGAGGTCCCTTCCAACCTTGATATTCTATTGTTGGACCAGTCTGGGGTATATTTTTATTATTACTATTATTAGTTTTGTAAGGCGCCTTTAGATCTCTTAATTTAGATTTAAGATTTAGAGTTAAGTGGTGATGTTAAGTTTTTCTCCTTGTTGTTTTAAAGGTTAAGTAAATCTATTCAGTATAAAAAGCAAAAATGAGTGAGAGAATGGCAGCAGAGCCTGCAGAGGCTGCCTGCGATATAGCCTTAGGGTACGTCTATACTTACCTCTGGGTCCGGCGGACTTCGGAAGAAGTGAGGTTTTTACCCACGAAAGCTTATGCCCAAATAAATCTGTTAGTCTTTAAGGTGCCACCTGACTCCTTGTTGTTTTTGTAGATACAGACTAACACGGCTACCCCCTGATACCTGCCAGTTTAAAAGCACTGGAAGGTTATAAATTAGACCGTGGTCGGTTGTTGGATCAGATCAGAAAGGTAGAAGGCAGTTGTGATTCACTCGGAAAGGACAAGGCAAGGTAAGGTGTATGGCATCAAGCTGTATGGGAGAGACCACAGGAGCACCTGGGTCCAGACAGAGATTGTAGATAAGGAGGAGCCCCCATGGATTATGGCCAAGGAGCTAGGAGAGACAGGAGATGAGTCAGCCGTGGTTCTTATCCCTAGCGGGTTAGTGGAACCAACAGAAATCGATCGGCCCGTGGGGCCCGTGACAAGAAGGAGAGTGAGAGAGCTAGCTAGTGGGAGATGGCTTCTGGAGCCGCTAACGCAGAGGAACAGCCTGGTGAGTTAGAAGAGGAAGTTGACAGTGAAGTAATGGGAGCCAGTGTGCCAGCAGGAAAGGGAAGACCTCCGGCCACAGTGCTAGAGGAGGAGTGAACCAGATACTGTCATCCAAGAAAGCAAGAGGATGTTGCAGAGGGAGAGAGAGAAGGAGATTCGAGGAAAAGCCTGTCTCAGCTCTTAGCAGAGCAGGAGAAGCGCCTTTGGCGGTTCAAATGGCCCGGGAAATGGAGCGTGCTGTCTCTCAAGTGGTTCAGGTATCTAATGCGTGTGATACAATCGTCACCAGGATTCAGGAGAGAGCGAGAGAGAGAGCGCAGCCTAGAGATGTCATTCCCCCACCTAATGTGGTGGCACCATCCAGTTCAGGAGGCTTTTCAGGATTCCCTGAGGGGGGTGGTCCTTTGTCAAGGCAAGCAGGCCAGTCACCTGGAATACCTGGGAACGCCGACTCCAATAGCCCCGTGGTATGTGTTAATGTCACCACGTGTGCCAGTGGAAGTGTCAGTACGGTATGAGAGTACCCACCATAGGAGTTAGCCAGAACGCTACACTAACTAGGTATTTCCCAGGTTCCACTCAAGGGAAATATCTGATAGTTCTGACGAAGGAAGTACTGACTCGGGTAGGAGAAGGCCCCCAGGTTTGGGGGGAGACACTGATACTGATTCCAGGGGGAGCCGCCCAAACTCTCCAGTAACTCCTGACTGTCCCATAGCAGTGGTTACAGATCTTAGAATCTGGATTTGGCAGCTAAACAAGTAGGAATGATGGAGGATTCTTCTGGTGCAGTACAGGCACAGCGTGTTCAGGAAACAGCACAAATATTTGGTTTGCCAAGTGATGATTGTGTTAAATCTTACAGCTTATAGTAAATCGAGCCTTAGGGAGCACCTTGCCCCTGGAGTATAGGAAGGGTGAAAAGTCTTTTTCAGAGACAGTGGCCGTGCAGAGCGTAATCAGCATCCTAGACAAGCTGGAGTGGCTATCCTGTCTAACTGGAAGCAAAAGCCAAATGAGTCTCCCCACCAATTTCATTTACGGTTAAGTGCAGCCTGGCACAGTCACACGAAAGAGGACACAGAGGAACCACAGTATGTTAGCTTGTTGGTTAATAATTCTCTTCCTTACCTACAGGAAAGGGTTAACATGCATATCCATGATGGAACCTCCCTGGAAGAGGCCCTGGCTCTTCTAGCCAAGGCCCTACCCAGGGAAACCCTAAAGCAGGTCGGCGTGGAGCCCCAGTTGCAACCCTACAAGAGCCACAGGCTACTCCCATAATGAGGATTGAGGGTCCTACCAAGACACCTCAAGGGCAGAACCAGACTAATCCTAGGTCCACGCGATCTCAGCGGAACTTCAATTCACGGAACAATCAACAAGGGTATGCATCTGGGCCTCGAGATTGTGTTCCTTTCCTTGCAGGTGCTGCGCAGAACTCTTTTCATCCTCAGGGTTCTAGATCCCCCCGTCCACCACCTCATCAGGAGGAGGACCTCTCCTTGGTGTCGATGTTCAAGACGGTGCAGCTAACCCTGGAGACCCAACGCCAGGATATCCGAGAACTCCGGAGATGCCTAAACGAGTTGGTGTTGGGAGATCAACGTCCAAATAATTTAAACCAACCAGTGGCCTCTGTGGACTCCACCCCTCCTCCCAATTGGGTGGCTTATTCTCAAGCAGGGTCGGCTATTCCTGAGGAGTTGGAGGTGGAAGAGCCTGAAGGCTACCCGCCTATCTATCCTATAGATTACTCTGCATGACGCCAGCCGGCCCCGGGGAGCATCACAACTCCTTTGGGAAGAGACGCAAGTGGAAGACCCACGGTATCTATAGTGGTAGGGAGCTGCCACCTAAATTTTATTGTAGATACCAGAGCAGCAATCAGTATCATCCATGTGAAGGATCCTAGATCCTCTCTTTCGGCATCTGGAAAAACAAAGATGCTATCAATGTTTGTAAACTACCAAGTTATGGCCATGCTATCTGTCACGGTTCCTTCCCCACTATGAACTTTAGGGTACAGATGTAGGGACCTGCATGAAAACCTCTAAGCTTCTCTACCAGCTTAGATCTGCTTTTGCTGCCACCACTCCCAATGTGTTAACTCCCTTCCCTGGGTAGCCTTGAGAGACTCTTCCACCAATTCCCTGGTGAACACTAATCCAAAACCCCTTGGATCTTAAAACAAGGAGGAATTAATTATTCCCCCCCCCTTCCCTTTCCCCCCCACCAATTCCGGGTGAGTCCAGATCAATCCCCTTGGATCTTAAAACAAGGATGAATTAATTATTTCGCCCCCTTCCCTTTCCCCCCCACCAATTCCAGGTGAGTCCAGATCAATCCCCTTGGATCTTAGAACAAGGATGAATTAATTATTTCGCCCCCTTACCTTTCCCCCCCACCAATTCCAGGTGAGTCCAGATCAATCCCCTTGGATCTTAGAACAAGGAAAAATCAATCAGGTTCTTAAAAAGAAGGCTTTTAATTAAAGAAAGAAAGGTAAAAATCATCTCTGTAAAATCAGGATGGAAAATAACTTTACAGGGTAATCAAACTTAAAGAGCCCAGAGGAACCCCCTCTAGACTTAGGTTCAAAGTTACAGCAAACAGAGGTAAACACTCTAGCAAAAGGTACATTTACAAGTTGAGAAAACAAAGATAAAACTAACACGTCTTGCCTGGCTGTACTTACAAGTTTGAAATATGAGAGACTTGTTCAGAAAGATTTGGAGAGCCTGGATTGATGTCTGGTCCCTCTTAGTCCCAAGAGCGAACAACCCCCAAAACAAAGAGCACAAACAAAAGCCTTCCCCCCCCACCAAGATTTGAAAGTATCTTGTCCCCTTATTGGTCCTTTGGGTCAGGTGTCAGCCAGGTTACCTGAGCTTCTTAACCCTTTACAGGTAAAAGGATTTTGGTGTCTCTGGCCAGGAGGGATTATAGTATTGTACACAGGAGGGCTGTTACCCTTCCCTTTGTAGTTATGACACTATCTAAACCTATCGAAGTACAAACTGGTCACCTGCGCACGACCCATGTCTTTGCGTTGCTCACATTGTCAGACCCAAAAGGTAATCTGTTGGGGTCTGATTTCCTAGGTAGGCAGGAATGTGTTATTGAATTGGCTAATCGGTCATTGTGTCTTACTGCAGGACAAGAGTTGGGTTGCCTGCTAGTGGTCATGCCGGAGTGTGGTATGGTCACCCCAGTGGAGGAGCCGGAACCAGATGAATACCACCTGGACACATTAATAGGCAAACACGCCCTCTATCCAGAGTTACAGGCCATACTTTGCGAACATGCTGATGCCTTTGCTAAACACAAACATGACTGCGGGTGTATGGCCGTCACTATTGTTGTGGATGCGGGAGACGTGCCCGCCCCAAAACAATATTCCTATCCAGACCAGGCCACAGCTTACGTAGCCAAGGCGATCGAGTCGTTGCTGGCACAGGGAGTCCTGCGTAGATGCACCTCTACAGCCAACTCCCCGATTTGGCCCGTTAAGAAACCGGATGGTTCTTGGCACCTCACCGATTACAGACGGTTAAATCGGGTCACCCCTGCTTGTGCCCCTACTTGTGTCCTTTGAGCCGGAGGCTAAGTGGCTGTCTGTGCTGGATATCAGTAACAGTTTCTGGACTTTGCCAGTAGCCCGGGAGTCGCAATACAGGTTTGCATTTAGCTGCTGGGGATCCAATATGCCTGGGCCCGATTACACAAGGATATAACAATAGCCCGGCATTGTTCCATGCTCAAATGCAGCGAGTCCTGACACGATTCTTAAGGAAGCGGGATTAAAGTGCAACCCTGCCAAGGCGCGACGAATGAAAACCATCGTCTCTTTCTTAGGTCTTACTCTGACAAAATGGGGTCGAACTCCCTCACAGTAAAAGGTGGAGGCAGTCCAACAATTGCCGATACCAGAGGACCTAACAGCGCTAAGATCCTTTTGCGGCTTAACTGGGTTCCACAGGGATTTCATTCCTAATTTTGCTTCCATTGCAGGTCCCTTGTACCAACTGCTGAAGAGGGATGTTCAATGGGAATGGACTGAACAACACACGGAAGCAGTGTCCCAGCTGAAACAGGCCCTTGTCAAGGCTCTGGTGTTGATCACTCTAAATCCTGGGCTACCCTATCACCTGGAGGTGGCGATGAGTGTTAATGCATTAGCTGCTGTTGCTTCCCAAGAGAGGCATGGAAAATTCAGACCCCTGGAGAGGACATGCATCAGCCTTTGTAAACTGAGCTGAGATTTCCCAAGCATTTCAAGCAAAACCCACTGGTTTAGGGAAAGTATCAAACGGATTTATTAACTACAGAAAGATCGATTGTAAGTGGTTATAAGTGGTAGGCATAAAAGTTCTGAGAAAGTTACCAAAGAAAAGAAAAGATAAACACCCACTCTAAATCTTGCACTAGGCAGAATTTAGATCAAGTGGTTTTCTCACTCTACTGGAGGTTAGAGGTCTTAATACACAGGCTTCTCCCTTAAGCCAGAACCAGTTTCCGCCGTTGAAGTCTTCGTCTTCTCAGCATTCTTGTTGCTTCCAGTATTGGTGGGGGAGGAGCAAGGCGAAGGCAGGGTGCCACTGTCCCTTATTTCAGACCCCCAGTCCATGTGCCTGGAAAATATTAGCCTAGACACGTCCTGGTGGGTTTTGCTGAGTCGCAGGGTTGAGCAATCCCCCCCGGTGTGGTCTTGTGCCACTGTCATTGAATTATAAATCCCTTGATTACAACTCCCCCTCCCCTGATTAATGGTCCTTGAACACCCTCCTGGGCGGGGATCATCTCCTTTGTATGTCGCTAGCAAATTTACAGCATATTTCAGTAACAACCAGACAGCACAATCTCATCACTTGATCCACACTAAGGATATATGTATTTTGACAGAAAAATGGGTTTCAGCAGATCATGACCTTTCATAAGATATCTCACATGACATGCTTTGTATGAAATATATCATAATTATATGACGGGGGGAATATGGAGGTTCTGGGATGCTGCTTGGAGGTACAGAGTGCCACACCCTCCTTGGCCTCAGAGCCAGTGCGCAGCTCGGCCCAATCCTGCAAGCAAGAGGTGCAGACAGCAAAGATCTGATCCCATCTAGACTCTGCTTCGGAACCTGTGAAAATTCACGGGGATGAACCTCCAAGCTCGTCCTCAGGGCCGTGATTGATGGAATCACGCTCCACCCAAACCAGGAGGCACAGGCCTTTGGGATCAGCTAGCCCAATGTTTCTCAATGACCAGGACTGGCGCTAGTCCATGGACCGGAGATCTCCCTGACAGAGTTTAGGAAGGCAGCAAGCCAGTCCCTGGTATCACAAAGGTTGAGAAACACTGATTAGTCTGACCTCCCATATTACACAAAACACAGAATTCCATCCAGTGAGTCCTGCATCAAACCCAGAGCCTGTGGCCGTACTCGGCATGTTCTCTTGAGTTAAAGCTCGATTCCACCCAGGTCGAGTCCCAGCTTGGTCTCCCTTGTTTACAGGGGCCACGCCCAGTCTGGCACTAACCGACTGTAAGGAGCCATGTCGCTGCACGCTATCTGCACCTCACGGGGCGGGAAGCCTACAGCATCCTCAGACTCCCTTGGGAGATTTCCTGCATGTTGGGGGTTTGGCTAGGGTGGAAAAGCCCAGTAAGCAGCCCCTCCCCCTATTTGTTTTGACCAAACCAGGATGTGCAGGGGCCAAAAACCCCTCAGCTGCCCACCCTCCCTCAAAAAAAAAAGTTCAGGCACTTTCCTGGCCCCAGGAGTCTGCTCAGGCTCTGGGCTCTGGGAGAAGAGGGTCACGGAGCGTGTCTGGGAAGGCGCCTACAGGAGCCACGTGGTGGGGAGCAGTAAGGGACTGGGAGGAGCTGGTTCCAACTGCTTCCCACAGCAGTCCTTGGCCTGGAGCCCAGAGGCGTGGGCAGGCCTGGGTTCCCCTCCCTGCCCTAACAGAGGGGTGGTTCGACCCCTGAGAGCAAAGGGGCCTGAATCCCAAGAGGCAGCTGGCCCTCCTCTAGGGTTACTGGCCTCCTGACCTGCTAGACTCTTCACCGCCCTGAGAAGGGAGAGACTGTGAACTTGGCTGGAATCACGGCAAGGAACCAGCAGACTGGGGACCAAATGGTGATTGGCTGAGCAAGGGGAAACTGAGGCAGACTCTCCATCGTACCTGTTCAATCACCGGGGGGCACCAGAATCTGCAAGCAGCTCCAGGCACGTCCCCTGTGCGATTGGTCCCTGGGAGTTACAGTCCGGTGCGAGGAAAAGCAGCGGTTGGAAGGGCAGTGCAGCAGAACTGCCCCAGTCTCTCAGTGAGCCCCAGGCTGGGCACCCGGAGGCCATGGCCAGCTTCTTCACCCCTTCCTGGGGGGTGCTCCCTGGGTCACGGATCCACAGGATCAGTGCTCCCACGCCAGCTTTGGAACACGCCAGACCCCCCCACAGGATCTCACTCGACCTCCAGCGTAGCCCCTGTGGCCTCACCCCCTCCTTAGACCAAATCTCTGGGGCTCCAGCAGCCCGGGAGCTCTGTTCAGTGAATCCAGCTGAGACAGACCCTGGGCAGAGCCTTGAACGCCCGCTAAGATCAGCACACCTCCCAGGCATTTGCAGGGACACCCACACAGTGTTGTCAAAACAGGCGGGTTTCTAGTTAACTGGAACACAGCAGAGGAAGTCGTCAGGTGAGCATAGAGCCAGGAAAGTTAAAGCAGCGTCCATCCCTGTGAGCCCAGAGCCCAGCCAGGCCGGAGCGAACCCACTGTTCAAACTCTGTCTGAGTTCCAGCTCTTATCCCCACTTCACACCTCCCAGGCCTTGGTTCTCGAGCTGGGGGACTGTGCTCAGCTTCCCTGCTGAGAGGTGGGGAAATCTGCCTCCTTCTGGGGCCTTGCTTGCTCGCGGGCAGTGTCCTGTTGATTGGGTTTTCCAATGTCGTGTCGGGGTCAGCCTCGGCCAGGCCTTTTCAATGACCCATCCCGGCTCACACAGCCAGGCACCATTCACACCTGTGTCTCCGCCTGCCCCGAGAGCAAACAGGCCTTGTCCACCCACTGGGGAACAATGTCGCATACAGGGGAAACTGAGGCACACATAGGCCATCATAAAAATATTACCAAAAAGTCGCCCGCCGATTGTGATAAAAGGTGTGTTGTGTTTCCCAATGGAGGGAAGAGAGAGGGCAGAGTTTCAGTGATTGCACAAGATCGTTCTGGGACGAGCCACTCGGGCCAAGGGGCTGGGAGCACTGCTGTCAATCAGAGAGCTGCACAGGTAGGCTGGTGTACGCTAACTAAGGAGCTGGCCCTAATGTAGAGCTGGGACCTCAGAAACCTGTAGCAAAGGGCGAGACGGCACAGCAGCTCTGTTCCATTGGGCTTTGACGCTGGAAATGCATAGAGATGAGTTCCTGAATTATCTGTCCCAAAGGATTGACAAGATAATCATGCAATGGGAGGGGCCCCTGCTAGCACCCCCCTCCCCCAGTCTTGACCTGCAGCCCCCTCTATCCCAGGCCTGGGCTCCCCTCCTGCCCTGCCCATGACCTTCAGTCCTGACCCACAACCCTCTGCTATCCCACCCTGTTCTCCCGATGACCCTCAATCCCAACTCTGCTTTTCCAGCCCTGAGCTCCCTTCCCGCTCTGCTGATGCCCCTCAGTCCCGACCCACAGCCCCGAGCTATGCCAGCCCTGAGTGCCACATGACCAATGTGCTCTGTTACAGTTACTTCAGGGCTGGGGGAATTTTTGGTACTCCCCAACCCAGCGATAGACCCCCCCGGCTGTTGTAACCGGCTCAGACACTGCACCCAAGAGCTCATGATGCCACCCTCAGCCCTATCAGCCTCCCCTTACCCTGCGCCAGGCCCCCTCAAGTCTCAGCTCCCCCTGACTCCAGCTGCTGCAGGACACTGCCCCTCAGCTCAGCTCCCAACATCGCCCGCCCCCACCGTCCTCCAGCTAACCCACCAACCAGCCTCATCGTGCCAGCTCCACAGGGCCCCGTTGCTTCTCCCCGGGCCTTGCTGCAGCCAGACCCCCAGATCTGGCCTGTCTCTACCCCGCCCTGCTCCCACCGCCTGGGGGCTCCCACCCCTCTGCCCAGTCTCTCTGATAGAGGGACATGGGATCCGTGAGGATCCGCCCACAGAACAGTATTACACATCACAAATTAGGGGAACATGTCAACGCCCGTTCTCGAAGAAAGGCAGTTTCTTGCCCTCCTGGCTGCAGAGAGAAGCTCAAACACACCCAGCGCCGATTCTTTTCTAAAATCTCGTGATTTTTTTAAATCCAATCTCATGATTTCGGGGGGCCTGACTTGTGCGATTAGAACACTGGGCTCTGTCCAAACAGTTCCCTTCTCCCACGCCCAAGCCAATTCGTTCCCCTCCCCGGGAGCTCTTGTGTCCCCTCGGTGGCTGGGAAGCACTCGGGGTTGGAGCGTCTGAAATACACGACCCACGGTTGGTTGCATAAGTTGGTAGTGAATAGGGCAGCTGCGCTGTTCGATGCCTGCTGCGTGATGCGGGCATGGTGTTGCCTTGTGGCCATCGGACACTCCGAAGAGGGGCCCAGGAATTCTCTCCGTTGAGCTCTCTGGAAATACAGTAACTCCTCACTTTACGTCGTCCCGGTTAACATTGTTTCATTGTTTGTTGCTGATCAATTAGGGAACATGCTCGTTTAAAGTTGTGCAATGTCCCTTATAATGTTGTTTGGCAGCCGCCTGCTTTGTCCACGGCTTGCAGGAAGAGAAGCCCACTGGAGCTAGCTGGTGGGGGCTTGGAACCAGGGTGGACCGGCAGCCCCCCCATCAGCTCCCCCCTCCCTAAGTTCCTTGTGCGGCAGCTGCCCAGCAGGCTAGCAATTGCTGGGCAGTTCAGCTGTCCCTCCTCCCACTGCCATGTGCTGCTCCTGCCCTCTGCCTTGGAGCTGCTCCCTGGAGCCTCCTGCTTGCTTGCAAGAGAGGGGAAGTGGGGGGCTAATGTCAGGGTGTCCCCCTCCCCCCTGCTCCTGCCCCCCCGCTTACCCCATCGGGCCATCTCCACAGAGCGGGGGGGACACGACAGGGCACAGGACGGAGGGAGCTTGCTGGTAGAAGCTGCTGTCTCAACTTGCTGATCTACTTAAAAAGGCAATGTACTTAGAGTGCGGTCAGCGTACTTAAAGGGGCAATGCGTGTCTCTCTCTCACACAGTGTGTGTGTCTCTGTCTCTCCCTGCCATGCTGTCTCCACTCCCTCCATTCGTGCTGCTTTGTAGAGTGTGAGGCTACATTAACAACAACATGTTAACCCTTGAGGGCTCAGCTGAGTGCTAGTTCATCATTTAGCAGTAAGGCATTCACTGGGAAATATCCCACCCTCTGACTCCACCACCTCAACCAAGCTTCACACTCATCATCTCTGTGTACAGTATTAAATTGTTTATTTAAAACTTATACTGTGTATATGTGTGTGTATATATATATAGAGAGAGAGATAATATAGTCTTGTCTGGCAAAAAAAATTTCCCTGGAACCTAACCCCCCCATTCACATTAATTCTTATGGGGAAATTAGATTCACTTAACATCATTTTGCTTAAAGTCGCATTTTTCAGGAACAGAACGACGACGTTAAGCGAGGAGTTACTGTGACTATCAGGTGCGGCAGGTTAGTTTCTGGGAGACTGGGAGGAAAACAACCCCCAGCCCAGGGTGCTGCACTCTCCCCAGAGAGGAATGCACTTGGAGGAGCTCAGGAAAAGGCGGGGCAGTGCGTGACGGCATTGTATAAAGACGGCCTGCCTGAGCATGTGTACTCAGAGCAACTCCTGCCTGTCCAGAACAGCCGGCAAAGGATGGCCGAGAGCTCCAAACTCCAGCTCTTCGTCAAGGTGAGGGGTGTAGCTGCCGGCTCCCATTGGAACTAGGAGCAGGGGCTGGCTAGGGGGATGCTGTAGTAAATGCTGGCTGGATTTGTGCACATCACTGACCTAGAGAGAGTCACTTGTTACTATTGATTCATCCCCTGGCATGCAATGAAGGGGACTGGGAATGATCTTGGAGCCGAGAAAGGTGCAGGCTGGCAGCAGAATCCAGCTGTAACTGCGTGAAAATCCCCTCGGGCTCTCTGCCATAGCATGGGCCTTCTCCTTCCAGAGGGCACAACGCCTGCCACAGTCTTGGCCAGTGCGCCAGAGAGCAGCGTGTCTGGAAAGACTCTGGGGAATATTTTCAGACGGGACTTGGTCACATGGAGCTGTAATCGCAGGGCCTTGGGCAAGTACAGCCACTCTGAAAGTGGTCCAGAGATGCTATTAAACCAGTTCCCAGCTCTCTGTCCCGAGCCGGGGTGGCATCCACACCGGGCAGTTGGCAATGTAAAGAAAAAGTTCACTTGGGGCTAAAATGAAAAGTAAAGTTTTGGCGAATCAAAAAAAAAAAAAAAAAAAAAAAAAACGTGGTTTCCGGTCAGACCCAAATGGTTGGTTTCAATTTTGAGCATTTTAATGGTTTTACATTTTTTGAAAATAAAATTACAGGAAATTTCAAAACAAAAAGTTATTTTGAATCAAAAAATTGCATTTTTTTTATATTGGGGGGGTTGTGGGTTTGGAGTTTGGTTTTTTAAACAAAACAATTTGATGGAATTGACATGAAATATTCTGGTGTCACCAAATCTGCATTTGTTGCTTAAAAAAAGTTTTCACTGAAAAATTTTGCCCAACTCTAGCAATGGGGGTGGGGTGGGGGGGGGGGGGGGGTACATCGTGGCTGGCCGTATGCCCCAGTGCAGTGTGTGTGTGGGTGCATCGTGGCTGGCCGTATGCCCCAGTGCAGTGGGGGTGCATTGTGGCTGGCCGTATGCCCCAGTTCAGTGGGGATGGGGTGGGGGGGGGTGCATTGTGGCTGGCCATATGCCCCAGTGCAGTGGGGGTGGGGGGTGCATCGTGGCTGGCCGTATGCCCCAGTGCAGTGGGGGTGCAGGTGGATATGAGCAGTCCAGTACCGTTGCTCCCCCATTCTCTGCATCCCCCTCCCGCCCCCACACCATGCCCCTGTAGCACACTCAGTTTGCAGCCGTTGCTGGGGATCATTTCGCTTGGGGGCGGGTCGTGCGGGAGTCTGGGGGAGCAGGGGCTGGGGTGTGGGGCAGGACTGTGTGGAGGCACACCAGGCCAAGCTGTGGAGAAGTCTGGCATGGGGGAGGGAGAAGTGCGATTGAGCGAAGAGGGCTGGGGGTGGGAAGGGAGACGCACTCGGACAAACTCATCGGCCAGTCCCTCCTGTGCAGCCTCAGAGCACAGAACCCGTCTGCTCTGCTTCTCCCCCCAGCCCCCCGCCTTCCCGCATGCTGCCCCCGGCCCAAGCTCTGCGCCCCCTGCCTAGCTCAGCCGGCACTGGGGGTCTGCACAGCTGAGGGTCCATCCGCCCAGTGCTCGCTCCCCAGTGCATCTAATCACCACAGCTGCCTGCCTTGTGCGCTACATTTTCACAGCCGCTGCCAGGGCCGGTTGGTGCCTGTACGGATCCCACACGCCCTGGGACGCCTCCTTTGCAGAGGAGGGAACTGGGGCTGAGATTTCCCCTGGAGGGTGAGCCCACCCAGCCCTGAGCCAGCTGGTTTCATACACCCCTTGGCTCAAGACAGCCAGGCTGTAGCCACAGGCACCTGGCCCAGGATACCAGCCTGGCACCCCCTGGTTACTCCTGGCTCCCCTGGTCTCCCCCCAGTCCCCCCAACATCCCCAAGCCCCCTCTATCCGGTGGTGCCAAGAGCGCTGGTTTGGTGGCCTGCCCCATGGCACACAGAGGGCATGGGTTCCCCTTGCTTGGCCTCTCTGAGACCAGGCCCCTCCTGTATCAGCTCAGCAGGGCTCCGCTGTAGCCTCTTGTAGGCCCATGGGGGGCACTTTCACCATGGGGAGCGCTTTTCTGTGCCAGGCCCTTCAGCCCCGTGCCTGGCATATGGGTCACGGTGCAGAGATGCTTGTGCCCACACGTGCTCCTGGCACAGCCTCGGCTCCCATCTGACCCTGTGGGGACTGGAGAGTGCAGAGCTCCTGGCACCCCCCCGGCTACAAGGCCGTAAGTGAAGGGCTCCATGTGGCGCCAGTCTGGGAAGGAGCTGGAGCCGGTTCAGACCCCAATCCCTGCAGTGATGGAGCTGTACAGAGCCCTGACCAAGGCTGGCTCCGGGCTCCCTGCCCTGGAACCGTTGTTGGCTGCCCATGGGTCAGGTTGATGGCCTTAGTCAGCGTGGGCAATGGGTGTTCCCGTGATCAACCTCATTGCCCCAGCCACAGAGTCCCGCTGAGGGGCCGCCCATGCCCGATGGCTGCTGCCAAGGAGCTGTTGGCCCTGGAAGACCCTCATTCCAGTAGCCCTATGCCAAGAGAGCACATATGCCCATCCCTATACCCAGGCCTGCAGAGGGGGGCTGAGACCACAGGCTGTGCTGCTCCCGGGCCAGCTAGGGTGGGAGCAGGGCCAGGCAGCCCACACAGTGCGGTGGGGACGGAGCAGGTTGTGGTGCTGACGCTCCGTCCCTCTCGTGTCCTGCTAGTGCTTGGAGTGGCCACAGCACCCCTGAGGATGGGAACAGGGATCCTGAAGAACCTCCACTCCCTATTTCCCTCCCCCGCTGTCCCCACCCATGTCTCTAGCAAACCCTGGAAATCCTGCAGCCCCTGCCCTACCGCCAGCTGATGGGAAGGCGCTGACGAAAGGCAGAGGAGCAGCTCACTGGCGCCTTGCAGCCCTGATCAGTCAATGAGAGCCCAGCCCCAGTCTGTGTGTGCGCATTGCTGTGGTCTGCCTGGGGTAGAACGCCCTGCACCACTGCCCAAGCCTCAGGGGCATTTGCATGAGCAAAAGCAACCTCCCGATTTCCTGCTGCCAAGCTGGCTGCAGCAAAAGACAAACCCCTGGTTTCTGGCTGACACCCTGCCAAGATAATGAGCACAACATCCCCAACCGGTTACAGAGCAGAGCAGAGCACGCCCTGCCCAACCCCCTACCTCTGGCAAACCCCCAAGCAAGCAGATGTCCTCTAGTGCCTTTCATCCAGGAGCTCCTGATGTGTTTCACAGATTTCATCTAGCCTGGGATCCCCTCACCTACAACGCACTGAAATGCAGCCACCTCTGGGGTGGAACAGTTTGTGCAATGCTGTGCCACAGTTTAGGGCCGGCCATGAAGAAGAATTCTGTACCCAATGGAAACTGCAGCGGGGATTTGTGGCTGGCAGACTGCACTTAGCTCTGCTGGAATTTGGGCACTACCCTATCCGTGTGTATTTGGCCTTATTTGTGTCTTTGAGAGTGAAGAACTGCTGTGTGCCTGTGTGGACTGCCATGGAGAGGGGCTGGTTATTGGATAGTTTGGATGGGGCAGCAGAATCATCCAGTGAGCCTCAAACAAGACGGGGAGTCAGGATCTGGGTCTACTGTTTCTGCTACTGATTGCTGTGTCATCTTGGGCAAGACACATCAGCTGCGTGCCTCAGTTTCCCCACCCATAAAAAAGGGACTAGTAATAAACACCTACCTCCCACAGGACAGTCATGAGGTTTGATTTAGTAAGGGGCTGTCCATAAATTAGGTAACTTTTTTTTGGTGATTTTTCAAGCCCCACCACTCCTGGTAACATTTTGTAACAAACACCCCCACCCCTTAACGTATTACGTGATTTGTGGCCAGCCCCACTTTGAGAGCCTCCCATGGCAGGCGCTCTAGACGGGTGAGATAGGATGTGAATGTGCACGTGTTTATGTCCATTATGTATATCTCTAATTTGGGCCTTCTTGACTGATGGTTGCACTTGGACGTCTCCTAAATCGGTAGGAGTTGAAGGCTGGGCCATGTGCCAGTCTTAGGATGGCAATTAGGTTTCAGATTTGCCTTGAGGTAGTAATGCGCTCCAGACAAATCTTTGTTTGATTTGCAGACTTGCTGGAGAGGTGTCACTATAGAAGGATAAAATCAGTGTACAGAATTCATTCATTTCTACATTTTATCCTCACGCAGGCCCCTCTGCTGGGGAGCAGCCGGCTCCAAAAGGCCCTTGCTCGCTCAGATATTTCTACGTTCCAGTTACAGAAATGTACAGCATTAATGCCTCAGACGGGCCATAACTCCCCAGCAATATACAGTGCATGCCGCATGCTTACATGCAAGTGCAAACATCTCGTGAAATATAGTGTAGAATCCTTTGGCTAAACTCAGTTTTGTCTCTCAAAAAGATGCATAAAGAGGGGAATCTTGAGCAGGAGCAGAGAGGTTATTTTACCTCCGTTCAGCACTGCTGCGACCACTGCTGTAATCCCGGGTCCAGTTCTGGTGTCCACAAGTCAAGAAGGATCTTGATGAATTGAAGAGGGGTCAGAGATGAGCCACAAGAATAATTAAAGCATCAGAAAACCTGCCTTATCGTGAAAGATGGAAGGAGCTCAATCTATTTAGCTTACCAAAGAGAAGGTGAAGGGGTGACTTGATCACAGTCTATAAGTACCTACGTAGGGAACAAATATTTAATACTGGGCTTTTCAATCTAACAGAGAAAGGTCTAAGCCAAGCCAATGGCTGGACGTTGAAGCCAGCAAAATTTGGACTGGAAATAGGGTGGCCAGACAGCAAGTGTGAAAAATCGGGGTGGGGGTGGGGGTAATAGGAGCCGATATAAGAAAAAGACCCAAAAATTGGGACTGTCCCTATAAAATCAGGACATCTGGTCACCCTAACTGGAAATAAGGCATCAAATGTTAATAGTGAGAGTAACTAACCATTGGGACAATTTCCCACGAATCCTGGTGGATTCTCCATCACGGGCAAGTTACAAATCAAGCCTGGGGTTTTTCTAACCCAGCTGCTCCAGGGATTGTTTTGGGGCAGGTCTTTGGCCTGTGTCACACCCAGGAAGTCAGATTAAACCATCACAATGATCCCTTCTGGCCTTGAAATCTATGACCCTCAATTCAAGAGCTGACACATTCTCGAGTAGATCACGGGCCTGAGTTAAACCCCATTGAACAGTGGAAACCACTGACTCTAACAGCCACTGGATCACGTAGCTGTGTCTAGCCTTTGTACTCAGAGACCCACTCAGTTTTGCCCTCTGTAAAGGCTGTGCCTGTAAGAACATGTATTCTGTGCGATGGAGCTTGTATTTCACTGCTGCTAACTTGGCTGTAACTGTATGGCCCTGTCAAGGTTCCTTCCCCACTCTGAACTTTAGGGTACAGATGTGGGGACCTGCATGAAAACTTCTAAGCTTAACTACCAGCTTAGATCTGGTTTTGCTGCCACCACTCCCAAGTGCTAACTCCCTTCCCTGGGTAGCCTTGAGAAACTCCTCCACCAATTCCCCGGTGAATACAGATCCAAACCCCTTGGATCTTAAAACAAGGAGGAATTAATCATTCCCCCCCTTCACTTTCCCCCCACCAATTCCTGGTGAGTCCAGATCCAATCCTCTTGGATCTTAAAAAAAGGAAAAATCAATCAGGTTCTTAAAAAGAAGGCTTTTAATTAAAGAAAGAAAGGTAAAAATCATCTCTGTAAAATCAGGATGGAAAATAACTTTACAGGGTAATCAGATTCAAAGAGCCCAGAGGAACCCCCTCTAGCCTTAGGTTCAAAGTTACAGCAAACAGAGGTAAACACTCTAGCAAAAGGAACATTTACAAGTTGAGAAAACAAAGATAAACCTAACACGCTTTGCCTGGCTGTTACTTACAAGTCTGAAATATGAGAGACTTGTTCAGAAGATTTGGAGAGCATGGATTGATGTCTGGTCTCTCTTAGTCACAAGAGCGAACAACCCCCAAAACAAAGAGCACAAACAAAAACCTTCCCCCCACCAAGATTTGAAAGTATCTTGTCCCCTTATTGGTCCTTTGGGTCAGGTGTCAGCCAGGTTACCTGAGCTTCTTAACCCTTTACAGGTAAAAGGATTTTGGTGTCTCTGGCCAGGAGGGATTATAGTATTGTACACAGGAGGGCTGTTACCCTTCCCTTTATAGTTATGACAGGCCCAGTGTCCGACACACCGGATGGACCAGACTAAATGTAACCAGCCCACAGCATCCACCCTGTGACTAAAGAGACGGGCATGTCTGCTTAGAATAAACTTTGTCATGAAACTCCCTGTGCCTTGGGGATTATTGACCTGCATGCCAGAGGCTGCAGGCACCTGCTGGCCTGGGGCCTTTCCTGGCCATGGCAGCTGGCTTATCTTGCTGGCTGGGAGGATCCACAGGGTCCCTGCTCCAGAGCAGGATTATTGGACGCTCCAGCGCACCAGACTGGGGTGTTAGGGGCTCAACCCCCACAACTCTGCAAGCCACTCGTGGTGGGGAGCAGGCGGGAGTCACCGCAGTGCCTTTCCCCGAGATCCTGCCCCGCGCACTCACAGAACCAGCCCTGCATCCCCAGGCAAGGACAGAGCACGAGGCCCTTGGTCACCAGAGCACGGGCCCTGGGACCGGGAGAGGGACCAGGCTAGCAGAGGCTAGACTCTTATTAGCAGTGCTCTGGGGAAATACGGGCCCGACTTCCAAGTCCCTAGACCTCGTCTGCTCTGCCATGGGAGCGGCAGGCCGCCTGCTTTCGCTGCTGCGTCCGTAAGTGGCTGACACGGGAAGGCCAAGCTGCCCCAAGGAACAGCACTGCGCAGAGTCGTGGGGCCGGCAGCTTCGAGCAGCGCTGCTCCATGAGCCACCGCAGGTCTCCTGGGAGCGCGGCTGCAGGCTCAGGGGCAGCTCGGGGAGAGAAGCCAGTTCAACCAGGGTCTGATTCATTCCCCTTTGGCTCAAGTCTATGCACCGCCACCGCTGGGAATTGAACAGAGGTGGGGAAGGATCCGTGCAGGGCCCCAGCCTGCAGAGGGCACCTGGGCACAATCGGTGCGCCAGAGTGAAGTGAGCACTTGGGCCTCACACAGTACAGGACTTTGCCCCATAGTCTGACAGCCCCCGGCCGGGCGAACGTTGGCAGCTGTCACAAGGGGGCTCGCAGGAAAGGCTGACATGGGACGGGGAGCCGCAGTGTCACAGAGCTGGGCCTCAGCCAAGCCCCGGTCCTTTCTGCCCGGCTAGACGCCCTGTGAAGGGGAGGCGGGAGGGGCCAGGCTAGTGAGAGCAGGCAGGGCCATGAGGGTGGGTGTAAGATGGGGCTCGTAATCAGGGACCTTGGCTGCAAAGACCCACATTCCACCAGTCTTTCTTCTTGTCTCCTTAGCAAGACACACAAGGCTGGATTCCACAGGGACAAGGCTCAGCTCAGCCCTTTGTTGAGGGAAGCAGCTTCTAAGAAATCCCCTTAGCTGCAGACAGCTCAGCTGTGCCCTTCATTCTGGTGACCCTCAGTGCCCTGCCCGCCCCTGGCAATGGAAAAGGGCAAGGAGCCTGGGTGTCTGAGAGAGAGAGAGGGGCCTTGTGCTTTACAGCAAGGGGACAGGTTCAGATCTGTCACACCGAGGTACATCCCCTGGGCCCCATTCCCCACGTGTCAGCACTTACACTTGCGCAGGGGAGTATAACACACCCACAGTGGGAGCATTTCACACACCCCAGGCATCCCTGGAAACGTCGGCACAAAGCGACGGAGATTCGAGCAGCGCTGCGTGGGGACGGGGTTTGTCATTTCACAGGATAAGTCAGGATTTCGACTTTTTTTTTTGTCCCCATCGGAAATGGAACGAAGCCAGAACGTTTCGCTGTGACGTGAAATTCCCCCCAATGTTCATCCTGGGGCCCATTGAAATGTTTCATTTTGCTAAAATCAAAACATTTCCTTCCAATTTTGACTTGGCGTTTCTGTTCTGAAGCGGCTTTGCATGGCCATTTCTGAAACACTGAAAATCATACAAACAGTTCCATTCCAAAAAGGGGCAAAAGACTTTTTAAAAACATCTTCTTGCTAAACAAACCTTGCCTCGAAATGGGCCGGTCGCCACGAAACGTTTCACTTGCAATAAATCGGTATTTTCCAGCGGAAAAACATCTTGTCAGAGTGTCTGTAAGAACTACTCTAGATTTACTGTAACTGAGGTCAAAGTCTAGCCCGGATCGTTAATAATCCGGCAGCCCCACCCTGCACATGGTTTCAGTGCTATAAATCGGAGGCTGCATACCAACGCCCACAAACCAGGTAAAAATCGAGTCCCGCCCGCCGCACTGAAAGGGGAGATGTGCCTGGGGGAAGCCCGGAGCGCTGTGAAGTGATATTCATCAGGATTGCTCAGGCCTTTCCTTTATGTCACTGGGGGCAACCACACTTTGCTTAGCCCGGTACCTTGTTTTCCTTTCTCTGCCTCACCAGCCAAGACGCAGCCTTGTTGCCCCCAGAAGCAGCACGTGCCTGTGGTCCGTCCTTCTGAGAGACATGGGACCGTGTGGAGGGGCATTAGCCTTGCTGCTGCCAATGCTAGTCCAGTTCCAGCTGGTGCAACTGGCCCCTCAAGGTCAGGGGCACAAAACCCACCCACTAATCTAAAGGGATAGCATTGGTTAAACAAAGCCTCCTTGTCCCCTGAGGGATTAACAATACACTGGTCATCTTCTTCCTATGGCTGATGAATGCAACAACTAGCGTTTTACACTCAGAGGATTAAGCCAGATAATTGTGTCAGGAGTAGCGGAGTGTATCACCCTGATGCCTCCTTCATATGCGTGAATCGGGCACTGAGGCGTTACATGTTCCAGGGTCTCTTCTGGGTGACACACGCAGTCACACGCTGGAGAGTTTTGAATTTTCCCGTTGTGCAGCAAGTAGCCATGTAGCCGCCTACTGTTCAGCATTGTCCATAGCAGGCCATGGTTTGAGACAAGGGACGACCCTTGCAAGCTTCAGCATCAGGCCTTTAAGCCAGACCCTGTCGTGGCCAATGACAGGTCTACAAAGGCTGTACCGTTCTTGGTTTTCTTCTGGAATTTGGCCTTGATGTGCATTCCAAGGGCCAAAACTTGGGCGCAACAACTGCGTTTAGGCCACAATCCCTCTTGTTCTTCGGGGGTCACTGACTCGACGAGAGGACTGATTCTCCGGAGGATGATACGTTCCAGGAGTTTGTAGGTCATGCACAGGAGTGATATCGGCCTATAGCTTCCCGGGCCGTCGGTTGGCTTGCCCGGCTTGAGTATGGCCATTACTATCACCTCCCACCAGGCTTTTGGGATGCATCCAGATTTCACGGTTTTGGTGTCATTTCGCCAGCCACTGGAGTCCCTTAGGGCCTAGTTGATGAAGGAATTCGAGTGGGATACCATCTCCACTGGCCTCCTTCTCTTGCTTGTTTGCAGCTAAACTCTCCTTTATTTCATCTGTGCTGCTGGCAGTGGGGGTCTCGTGGAGGGATTGAGGTCATTCTGGGTGTAGCTAACGATGGATCTCTCCCTTTGTGTTTTTGTCGAGCAGTCCTTTTGTCCTCTCCGCCGGTTTGGAGACTGTGGAGTCAGGCCAGACTTCCAAGGTCCAATATCCCATCGGATTAGTGGCTCCGAGATGCCGTAGTGGGCCCAGGCACAGTGATTGGAGTGTGTGAAGTCCAGACCCTCAACACACTCAATCCACCGCTGGCGTCTGGCTGAGTCTAGACTCTAGCAGGGCCTTCACAACCTATGGGCTGCCCGACTGGTTGTTCTGCCAGAGCAGGTTCTGGGCCCCAGAGATGCGCTTCTTGGCAGTGATGGCAAGGAGGCCAACAAACCGGCGATAATATTCCAGTGTTGCAGGGATTCGGATCGCTGCTTTTTGCATGGCTTTCCTATACTAGTCCCAGCCGGCTTTGGCCAGGTTCTGCCGTGGAATTCATTTAGACCAGGGGTCGGCAACCTTTCAGAAGTGGTGTGCCGAATCTTCATTTATTCATTCTAATTTAAGGTTTCGAGGGCCAGTAATACATTTTAACATTTTTAGAAGGTCTCTTTCTATAAGTCTACAATATATAGTTAAACTATTGTTGTATGTAAAGTAAATAAGGTTTTTAAAATGTGTAAGACGCTTCACTTAAAATTAAATTAAAATGCCGAGCCTCCCGGACCGGTGGCCAGGACCTGGCAGTGTGAGTGCCACTGAAAATCAGCTTGTGTGCCGCCTTTGGCAAGCGTGCCATAGGTTGCCTACCCTGACTTAGACAGAATCACTGGGATTTCGATGCGCCGTGGGTGATAATGGGCCTGTGCTGGCTGTTGGGGAAGTCGGGAAGTATTTTGCTCTTTGGCATGATGGTTGTAGTCGCATTGCCAGCGAGCGGAGTGGAAAGTTGCTCGCAGTTTGGGATCGTCATTAGAACAACGGACTTCAAGAATCAAGGGCCAGATCCTTCCCTGGTGCAAACGGGCAGATGGAAATGACTAGATTGGCGCGAAGGTGATTTACACCAGCTCCCTGCAGCCTCACCATGTTACACCAGCCGAAGATCTGGGCCCAAAAGTATTTTCAAGCCTTTCTGTTGTTTGTTCCTGTCTCCCATTTCCCTCCATTCAGCCAATGCTGGGAGCCTTCCCCCTTGCTGCCAGCCTGTGGCCTTGCTGGCTCTCCTGTGTTAATAGAGAGCATGCCGGCTCTGCCCCTCGTGTACTCACTTGTGTCATACGCTAGTGTTTCACACCCCCCCATGCAGCACAGGGTGCAAGGCCAGAGAACCGGACCCAGTGGCATTTGGCCTCCTCGGCTGCAAAGGATCAGTTCAGTGCCAGGAACTGTCCCTTAGCGTTGATATTTTAAGCTATGGGCCGTGAAGACATGGCTGCTCATAGTAAAATCCCATTTTTAATATACAAATTTAACCAACTGTTGGGTCTAAAAGTACCCGAAGGGACTCTTCATAGCCACGCCCAGCTCGCCTCCCTCCAGGGCATGGGGAGGTTATTTTAGAAATAGGAGCATTTTCTACGTGTTGGGAAAAGGATGAAAATTGGTAGTTAACTATTTTTGCTTTGGGGAGGGTGGGGTGGATACCTGGAGGGTTCTGTTATGGGACTGGTCGCTGAGTCATTGTCTCTTCTAGGGGGAGTCACTGCTGCATCGTGACTCATTTTCCCCATCTGTATAATGGGGAGGCTGATACCAGCCCAACGGCCAAAGGCTACTCCAGAGGCATTTACATCCCCCAGCACTTTACAAGCTGTGACTGGTTGAGGCCCATCTCGGTTCTTCCCAAACCCCCAGCCCCACCCCCTGGAGCTGGATCAAGGCGTGTCACAAAGAGATGGAGCCAAAGAAAAAATCCCAGATCCAGACAGCCTGGTTTTTGGGGCACAGGCCCATCTCTAATCATAACCCCCATTATACATACAGATGGGAGAAACTAAGGCACAGAGAGGCTCAACATGAAATCCAAGTTGTGCAGCACTGTACCATCAGGGAAAATCCTTCCTGACCCCAGCCAGCCATGGGGCTCGGCCCTGCGGCATGAGCGTGGCGCCTCCTGGTGAGCAATGGTGATGCTGTTCAGGGACACTGGAAGGGCAGCGCTGCCTGGTTTTCAGCTCACTATGTGTCGTTCTTGTCTCCCCAGGCGAGCGACGATGGGGAGAGCATCGGGCACTGCCCCTTCTGCCAGCGCCTCTTCATGATTCTGCTGCTCAAGGGGATCCCCTTTACTCTGACCACAGTGGATATGAAGAGGTGAGGACGCAATGGGAACCATGGAATATGGTCAGCACAGCCCCAGGGCGCTACCCACCCACCTGCATGGTTTTACCATTGAGCGCCCTGCCAGTCCCCCAATTCCCCTTTACCTCTGGCAGTGCGTCTGCCTGGCTGACTCACACCCAGCACCGCGGCTGCCAGCTCCCTGACTGTGCCAAACAGCCCCGGGATCAGGGTGGTGGCGCTGCACAGATCACGAGACTGGAGAGCACATATTCCCCGTCCCCCACCCCCGACGGCCCAGTCCCTTGCCCCCCATTCACCCAGCCCTTGATAAAGAACTGCCGAGGGGGCGTGGGCAGCTGCGGGTGGGCAGGAGGGTTGGAGGCTCCTGCTGCAATCGTCCCCAGCGCGCTCACGGAGCACGTCTGGAAAGCCTGGGGGCAGCACTGCGGGGCTGGGAACCTGGCCCTGGCTGCTGTCTGGTGGGACAATGCTGCATCCCCCACCCTGCCGCCAGTGCCAAGGGGGGAGCATCCGTCTGTCAGAGCCCTGAGGGCAGCCCCTTCCCACGGCCTGGGCTTCTGGGCACCTGCTTCCCACGGCAGGAGCCCCGCGCACTCGGCCGGTTGGAGCCGGCACTAAGCAGGGGGTAGCAGTCGCGGGCGCTCAGCCCTTGGGAGGCCGGGACAGGCAGCTGGGGCTGTCTCCCGTGTGGCAGCGCTGGCCAATAGCCGGCATCGGGGCAACCTGAAGCCTTTGTATCACTGCTCTCTGCAGCCGGGCGGGCAGCAGCTGGTCTGCACCCAGCATCTGCTGCCCTCTGCCCCAGCAAGCCCCCCGGCAATGCCCTGGGGTGACCGAGAGCCTCTGCCCTCCCTCTGCAGGGCCCTGGATGTGCTGAAGGATTTTGCCCCAGGAGCCCAGCTGCCCGTGCTGCTGTATAACGGGGAGCCCAAAACCGACACCAACAAGATCGAGGAGTTCCTGGAGGAGACCCTGGGCCCCCCAAAGTGAGTGAGGGTCAGCCCCTTCCCCATGTGGGCACAGCAAGACATCAGCCCCACAGGGGAGTCCGGGCCGGGACATCAATCCAGAGGCGGGGGGGGAGAGGGGAGAGGAGTCCCTGCGTTGATGGGTGGCAAGGTGGGCTGGGGAATCGGGGCCAGGCAGGGTGTGAGGGTCAAGGGGGCACAGGTGGGACCAGCGGGGGAGGATGAGGGGAAACCATGGATGGGGGAGGGGAATGGGGCGAGAGAGGAGACCTAACAGGCCAGAGAAGAGGGGAGGAGGGACGGTTCTCAGGGCATCGCTGTGAGCTCTGGTGCCCAGGGCAGAGGGGCAGAGGCTGAGCCCCCAGCCCCAGCCCAGCCCCTCTCCCTCCCTCCCTTTGCCTCCTGCAGCTTCCCCAGTCTGGTTCCCCGGTACAAGGAGTCGAGCACGGCCGGGAACGACATCTTCCACAAGTTCTCTGTGTTCATCAAGAACTCGCTGCCGGCCCAGGACGAGGGTGAGGGAGTTGGCACACCAAGGGACAGGCGGGATGTGTGTGTCCACATGCAGCCACGTGGGAGTAACACCGCTGCCACCACCAGAGCCCGGACCCCCCCAGTGCTCCCCCACGGCAGTGCATGTACTGGCTACTGTGTTCCTGCCCAGTGGGATCCCGTGAGCACGTGGGACAGGACAGGGCGAGGGGCCATAGTCACCCAGCAGCCTCCCTGACCCCCTTGCAGCTGAGCGAGGCCACAGCCTGGCTCTCCCGTCTGGCCCCTCCTCTGCTGTTGGCCCTTGTCATGGCATGGACTGCGGGGGTGAAGGGCTGGCTCCAGAGGGGCTCCCCCTTCCCCCACCAACACGGGTCGAGTCTGCCCTGGAGGGGCTCCCCCAAGAGGCTGGAGGGGGTTCACACCCTGGCGCATGCAGCCATCTGCAGCTCTGCCCAGTCCCTGATAGAAACTCAGGTGTGGGGATAGCCGGGGGCCCTCACTGCCCTGGTGTGTGTGTGTGTGTGTGGGGTGACTAGTGAGACTGGCAGGCTGGCTCCACCCGCAGGAAATGCCACCTCTCCCAGCGTGCAAATGCCCCAAGAGCCCCCCGGCCCCTCTCTGCACAGGGGGGAGGGGTGCCAGCAGTGCCATGTCACTTGAGGACCCCCACGCTCCCCCCACCACTCCCCGGGCAGGTGCCAGCTGTGCAGTGACTCTCTGCCCTCCACCCCCAGTGCTACAGAAGAACCTGCTGAAGGCCCTCCTGAAGCTGGACCGGTACCTGAGCACCCCCCTGGAGTACGAGGTTGTCCGGGACCCCAGCCTCACCATCTCCCACAGGAGGTTCCTGGACGGCGACCAGCTGACGCTGGCCGACTGCAGCCTGCTGCCCAAACTGAACATTGTCCATGTGAGTCGGGTGCCCTGGGGGTGGGACCCCCACAGCCACCACCAGCCTCCTGCCACCATCCCCAATCCATAGGGCATCCCCAGCCACCACCCCCTAGCCCCGTATGACCTCCACAGCCACTGCCAGCCCCCCACCATCTCCAATCCATATGGCACCCCCAGCCACCACCCTCTACCCATGTGGGACCTCCACAGCCACCACCAGCCCCCTGACCAGCCCCAATCCATATGGCACCCTCAGCCCCCACCCTCTACCCATGTGGGACTCCCACAGCCACCACCAGCCCCCTGACCAGCCCCAATCCATACGGCCACCCCACCATCTCCCACCCATATGCCCCCCCAGCCACTGACAGCCCCCCATCAACCCTTACCCAGCAACTGACAGCCCTCCCATGATTCCCCACCCATACAGCCCCCTCCCAGCCCCTGACAGCCCCACCATCCCCCACCCGTCTGTCCCCCCCCACCTACCACCAGCCCCCCCATCATCTTCCACCTTTATGGCCTCCCCAGTCACTGCCTACCTACCCCTCGCCCACTCTCCCCCCCCACCATCTAGAACATCCCCTTCCCCTGCCCCCCATCTGTGGCGGCCCACCGCCCTCCGTTCTGCCCCCTGCCCTGCGCACCAGGCCCCATATGCCTGGATGAGTTTCTCTGACACGGGAGCGGATCAAGACCAGACCCCAGGAGCCAGGCAGCTCTGGGCTCGGGCACAGCTTTATTCAAGCCTGCGAGGAGTTGCAATGGGGAAGGTGGGTTAGCTGTGGGGCCTGCCCGGTGCTGGGCAGGTTAGCTGGGCAGGGGGCAGGGTGGATTAGCCGAGGAGGTCTGTCCCAGGCCAGGCACGTTAGCTGTGGGAAGAGGCAGGATGGATTACCCAATGGGGCACAGGGATGGGGGCTGTCCCGGGCTGAGCCGGTTAGCTGTGGGGGCAGGCAGGATCGGTTAGCCAATGGGGCACGGGGGTGGGGGCTGTCCTGGGCTGGGCAGGCAGGCTGTTTTAGCCCAGCGGCAGCACAGAGCCAACCCAGAGCTGGGCAGGTTAGCTGAGGGAGGTGCAGGGCCTTGGGGGCAGGTGAGGGGGTGTGGGGCCAGCCTGGGATGGGAGGAGGATATGTCCATTGGGACACTCTCTCTATTCACCCCACCTCTGTCCCCAGATCGTGTGCAAACATTACCGGCAGCTGGGGATCCCCCAGGAGCTGCGCGGGGTCTGGCGCTATCTGGACAGCGCCAGGGAGGCCAAGGAGTTCAAATACAGCTGCCCCAACAGCGAGGAGATCGTGCAGGCCTATCGCACCGTGGTCAGGCCGCTCAAGTAGGCAGAGCCTGCCGCTGCCTCTGCTCAGCCTGGCGCTGCCCTGCACCCACTGCTCACGGTGCCAGTGCTGGAGAGGGGCCTGGGGCTGCCCTGCCCAGCCTGGTCCTTCATCTGGAGCCACTGCCCCTCTCGCCTCCCCTGGGCGCAGCAGCCTCAGGGCTAGGCCAGCTTGGACTCCTAGGGGGCAGAGGAAGCCATGTCCCCTTTGCCAGTCAGGACACAGGACAGGATGGGACCTCCTGGCTCCTCAAACCCAGTCGCCATCCCCTTGCTGTACTTATTGGGGGGAAGCTCGTTCAGCACCTCTTCCTCCCCTCCCCCCACGCCACCCTCGTCTCTCTCCTGCCGCCAGAGCCTTCTCCTGGCAACCCAGCTAATGCTCTCCTTTCAGCTCCTGCTCCACCGGCTGGGCTCAGCCATGCTCTCTCCACGGGGGGCTGCTGGCTGGGCCCTGTCGGCACGAGCAGTTAGTCCAGCACTGGCTCAGGTCTGCCCCGCTTAGAGACAGGCCAGGCCACCAGGGGAGATGGAGGCCGGAGCACCCACTGCAGCCCTGGCAGCGGCCACCTGCCCCAGGAGACGATCGTGTGGGACGTGGGGCTGGGCTGGTGCAGCCATTGCAGAGAGCCCGTGTGGCCTCACCACAGCCTTTGACGATCAGTGCAGGGCCCGGGAAGCCCTGCATGGCTCGGCCGGGCTGCCAGTGCAGGACTCCGGGCTCCCGGCAGGCAATGGCCTTTGGCCATTACTCAGCCCCATAGCCAGACGGAGTTCAACCGGGAATGAGTTTGTCCCCTCCCCATTTGATGGGGGAAGGGGGGGGACCTGTATTATGTCAGAGCATTTAAAAATCAATAAATAGGAAAGCAAAGAGGTGGTGATGTCATGAATGAGCAGCCTGCTACGGAGATGGGGCAGGGCTCGAGGGCAGATTCTCGCCCCCACCCACCCCAGCTCCGCTCAGCCACAGGGAGAGGGGATGCCCGCACGGCGCTAGATACATCTCCGCCTCCACAACAGCCCTGCAGAGACTTCAGACCCCGCCCCGCCTCCCTACAGCCCAGCCCGTCACTGGGCGGCAAACGCCCCCTGCACGTGGAGTGGGATCTTCGCAGGAGAGACGATCCGAGCAGGCTGGAGTCATGGGTTTATTTAGAATAAGTTACAGACACACAGCGTGGAGTTAAAACATTGGTAGAAAAGTCATTAAAAACGTAATTCATGACAAGCCGCTTGCATGGAGCGATGGCGACGGGACGGCCTGCCAGCAGCGGGGGACTGAAGGGAGCAGCTAGGAAGCGTGGGCTTGACCCCCTGGTGTGTGCATCGACTCTGCCCAGAGCTCAGGCCATGGCCTCCATTGGAGGCTCTGCTCCCCGCCCCGGCTGCACGGCTTGTGGTCACATAGTGGAGGGCTCCTGGCCACGTCCACTCCCCACGATGTGGTTGAGCACAGGGCTGGGCAAGGCTCTCGGCATTCACACACGGTGTGTGGCAGGAGGCTGGACGTTCATAGGTAGGCGGTAAACTAGTCTGAACAACTCATTAAAAAGCTTCATTAAGGGGACGCACATCAGAGGGGTCCAGGCTGGGTCAGGAGTCTTCAAAATCCACCCCGGTCGGTGCCTTCTTACTGGAAGAGAACGAGGGTTGCCAACTTTCTAATTTCTGAAAACCAGAGCCTCCCTCTCATCCTGTCTCTTCCCCGAGGCCCCACTCCTTGCCCCGCCTCTTCCCAAGGCCCTGCCCCCCCATTCCCTCTCCTCCCCCTCCCTTAGCTCAATCTTCTCCACCTTCCTCCTCCACCAGCTGGGCTCCCTCTGCTCTGGGGCTGGGATGGGAGCTGGAGCTGTCTCCCTGCCCATGAGGCAGGTAAGAAAGAGGCCATGGCTGAGCGGGACCTGGTGCAGGTTGATGTCCCAGCACTTCCCTCCCCCTCCCGTCCGTGGTAACCAGACTTTTGGTGTCCAATCAATACATCTGGCCACACTGAAGAGAACAGAGAATGGGGTTGAGTCGCTGGCTGTGGCACTTGGACAAGCAAACTCAGAGGGCCATATTGGCAGCTCTGTAGCCGCTAGCCATCGTACAACCCCCTCCTGGTCAAGGCTACCAGGCAATGGCCCAGCCCATGTCTGAGAGGAGCAGACCCTGGGGGAATTACCTTTTGAATCCTGGGTTAATGAGAGACTCTCCTGGGACTCGTTTCTTGGCTGTCACGGCTGAGCCGCCTCCCCTGCTCTTCCTGGGACTCAGGTCTGCTCAGAAAGGAGGAGAGCCGCTGGTCAAAGTGCTGCTGCGGCCAGGCCAGGGTGAAACCTCGTGTGGCGGCATTAGGCTGCGTTTACTCAGCCTGGGAGCCACAGAGAACCACGGGGTCTGTCTGTGGCCAGTGGCCTCTATAAAGCCATTACCGACAAGCCACCAGGGACATGCCGAACCTGTGCTTTTGGGCAAGAGGGTCCCCGTTCCATCCTCACTGCTGGTGCTGTGTGCCAGGTGTCCCGCTGACTGGCTGAGGCGCTCCTGGTTGTCACCAGGTTTATGGTGGTGTTTAGAGAGGGACATGCTCCTAGAGAGCTTTGCTGGAGTGACACGGGCTAGAGAGCAGAGTCCTTCCAGTGCCTGGCAACGTTCCCACCGTGAATCCAGGTGGAGGGGCATTAGAGCCATGTTGGCCAGCGTGCGGTAGTGGCGATGGATCTCAGACACAGCACATGCCCCGTGTCTGAGTTATTGTTGCCGCGGACGCCTCGATTCCCTGACTTTCAGTGACCATCGGTGAACCCCAACGTTGCATTAACATGGCGGGGGGCATTTCATGGGGAGTGGTGGTGTCGAATTCATGGTGCACCGGGGAGTTCTGGAGAGTGAATGTATCCAACAGCAAGAAACTTTACGCAAATTGCAAACAGGGCAGCAAAATCCTGACAACCATCCCACCCCTACCTGGGATCAACAGCCTTCGGCTCTGTAGCAGGTTCTTCTCTGGACTGCACGAAGCAGCAGCGGCGGCAGCATCCTCTGCAGCTAGGAGAAGGAGACAGACGACATCTGGTCAAGTTTTGCCCCAGGTGCAGCGTACACGGCCCCGTGCTCCCAGATCAGCTGCTTCGTGCAGTGGTCAGCACCACCCGGGAGGAGGTGCTGAGCAAATGGGGGAAGGGCAAAGTGCACATGGGCTTAGAGTGATGCTTGCACAGCTGGACTTGAAAATACCCCCGAGCTGCGTTCTCCTCCTAGTGCCTCCCCCACAACCCTGCCCTGCACCCCGCAATGGGTCACCATCAAACTCCCGGGGCACGGTGCCCAAAAGGTCCCTGTTTGCACCCCGTCAGCTCCAGCTGGGTTGTCCTATTTATACTCTCCTCGCATCCACCTGCCCGCACAGCCAGCAAACAACCACAGGCCTTTACTCTTCTGTGGCCAACTGAGGTCCTGGCAGGCTCCAGCTATAAACCAATCCAACTATGGCTTCTCACCAGCCCTTCACACTCCCAACTTCTGCACCCCTCTCAGAGCAACAGCCCTGAGGGCTGGGCCCCCTTCCATGACTGTGTGTGGGAGAAGCAAGGCGGGATGCAAGTTACCCCAAACTCAGAGGAGGGCAGCACAACCCCATCAGCACCCCCAGCACACACACACCCTCCGAGGCTGGCTCTGCACCCCGGCGTGCTGTCCCACACACAGGCTGGCCCAGTCGCAGCTTAGTTTTCCAAGTGCAGGTAAAACATTTTCCTCCATTATAGGTGGCCATGGTGCAGCCACCTCCAAGCACCAGCTTCCCACACACCCCGAGGGCCATGAGGAACCTGCCCGTGCCCAGCCCTGAATTAAAGCAGTGGACAGCAGATAGTAAGATAATGGCAGCTGAAATCAATGGCCCCCTTCCCCGATTCCAACACACACACACACACACACACACACAGTACCTTCAAGACGTTTCTCCAGTCTGCTGACACACCCCACTAAGCCAAACATCAGCACCTGCAACTGTTTCCTAGCTTCAGAGCAGGGTAGCTTGAATAGGTCAAAAGTCAAGCTCCAGGTACCTTCCTTCAGCTGCAGGGTGGCTTTGCTGTCATGCACTGTCAAGGCAGCTGCTCTGTGCTCAAAAGCTTCTCTGTGCAAGGAAGAGATTGGAGTGAGACAAGGGTTTCCAGACCCACCGGAACGAGCCCTGATTATTCATTCCCAGGTGGAAGATCTCACCTGAGAGCTCACCTGAACTTTATGCTGTAATCTTCAGAAGGACACATCCCACTCTGGGACTTCTGAAAGAGAGAGACCCCCAGAAGAAGGCTTAGCCGCCAATGACAGACACAAGGGGCCTGATCCCACTCTGCCGCATGCAGCCCCTTGCACCAGCGAGCGCAGGTGCAAAGCACCCTCTGATTTTACAACAACTCTGTACCGGTGGAAGCAGCCATACAAGGCCCTAGAGTTATGGATTGGCATTGAGCTATTTCACAGCGACTCCATCACACCGGCCTCTTCATTGCAGAGGAGGATTCCTTCCTCCCACCGAAAGAGATCATTCATTAGTGACCAAATGACTGCTGGATGACCTCGCAGAGAGCAAGTAGCCCCTGGGGTACATGGAGTGCGTCTTACAGCTACCCGCACTGCTACAAACGCAGGCCTTGTTTCTAAGCTGAATTTGTCTGGTTTTAACTTCCAGACGCTGGTTCTTGTAGGGCCTTCTCCACTAGGCTGAAGGACACTTCAGTACCTGTTTTTTTCTCCCCCATTAAGGTACTTATACATAGGTTTGGAAAGATTTAATGTTTATGGATATCAGTAAACACTGATTTCTGCGCATACCACAGATGGATGAAAAATATTTCCATTGATAATAACCAAAACTTAGAGATAGGCAAAGTGAGAAAAATACCAGCTGAGAACTTATTAGAGGTTGATTGAAGGATATTTACTTTTGATATTTTGACATGTGATACTGACAATGTGTTTTAAAGCTTTATAACAATTAACTTTTTTAATCTCAACATCAACTGTCATTTAATTATTGTCTGACCCCCCACTAATTTCCCACAACTGTGAAAATTTAAATACATGAAAATATTACAAAATTCTTTAAAATAAACATTGATATTATCCATCAAAATTATAAAAAATAAAAATTGAATTCTGCCAAGCCTACTTTTACAGCCACAATATAAATTATTGTTCCTAAAAGCTTGGATAATAACCCTTTAAAGTTATAATTAGACACTTTGGTTTTCTTAGGATTATTTTTTCCTGATTTTCTCTGCTTATTTTCAGGCCAAGTGTGATGTTTTTAAAGGAGCCAAACTGCTGTTTTTTAATCCATGTTTTTAAAACATTGCTCTCCTTAAATTATAACATATGTATAAAGTTTAACATCCCCCTGGTCCCCGCCACATTTGCAGGTCCCCTTTAAGTTGACTTGATGTGTGTGGTATCCATTGTGACTAGCATCTCAGCCACCCAAAGTTGGAATCTGCACAATTGTTACCTACGTGTCCCTCCAGCTTCTCCAGGGTGAAATCAGTACTCCACACCTCGGATGCATTGGTTACACTGGGGAAACAAGATGTGATGAAGTTAAAGGGACATTATCAACGTGACATCTAGCCCATTAAAAAAAAATGGTTGAAGTAGTTTGGGGCCCTGTGACAGCTGCGGTTTTTACAATCACACTGTCCTGTGTTTAAGAATTGTTTTAGTCTCTCCTTTTACTCTAGGGAAGACCAGCCCAAACAGGGGAAAGTAACTTAACTGCTGGGAACCGATTATACCAGGGAACCAGTGACCTGTAGGACACACATAAAGAAGCTATTTCTCGAATCTTTCAGATACAGCCGTGGGTGTGAGTTGTAAGAAGAGAATGTCAGTCATTCAGACAGAAATGCAATTTTAGTTGGCATCCCTTTAATACAAAAAGCAGAACAGTTCAAATCAAGAGAGTTGTATTCTCCTTCCTCAGTTGTCCCTTTACAACCCCCTGGCAGTGCAAAGGGGCCTTCAATGAAGCCCAAATGCCATTTAGGTCCCCTTTAATGACTCCCTTTGTGCTGCTAAGTGGAGGGGAAACTGAGATCCAGGCCCTCGCATTTGTTTTTAAAAAGGGGCGCACAGATTTAGATACTAGTCCACACAGATCTGGCGTTTCCGAGATTCCCACCTCGGGTTAGTCTCTTAGTGGGAATCATGTTGGGGTTGGATTTAAACTCTTCTCTTGCACGGGTTGCCACGGGTGCAATGAGCTAACGCAGGAGAGACTGACCCGGGCGGGCGGACTCACGTCTCCAGTGTCCCAAGGGAGCCCCCCAAGGAGAGAACAGGCAGGAAACAGCCGAAAACTGGACCGGTGCGACGACACGTATAGAAACCCTCCCGTTTTGCAACTGGGTGCGGTTTCCACCAGCAACGTGATCATCTGGGCTACTTGTTACCGCCTGGTCCATGGGGTTGCGAAACAGGAGGGATGGGGTTTGTGGTCAAAAACACTCACGACCTGCTTCCTCCTGGCTAATGTGACAAATTGCTCTATGTGACTAGGAATGGGGGGGAGGGGGGGGAAGAAGTGTAGCAGATGCCAATTGAGGTGAATATTCTCTTGGCCAGATTCTACTGGGTTTAGGGTGCTTTGTGCTATGGACTGGAGCAAAGTGGCTGGTGAATAACCAAGAATCTGGTTAATAATTATTCTCTAAATTCAGCTTTTTATTTTCTCTCTCTCTCTCTGCATTATCACTAATTCAAAATAGTAAGTGTGCAAGTTGACTGGATAATGGTAATAGCATAATCTCTTGTTAGAACATTGTAAACCCTACTCCCTGATTTTTATATTAAACACTTACTATACATAATACAATAAATCCCTGATGTTAGAACCTGGCTATGCCGCTGCTGTAGGGGGCTCATCACCCAGCAGCTGGGGGCCACCATGTGGGCTCGGCAGGGCTGCTGGCCATGGGGCCAACGAGTGTGGGTGGGATCTCGGGAGTCACGTCCCAGGGATCTGCCCCACTCTCCGGCACTGCTCCAGCTCTGAACTGTCTCCACTGCCTGGGACCTGTGGGGCCACACCTGCCTCCCCAGGGAAAGAGCCATCTGGGATTGGTGCATAGGCTGGGCCAGTCTCAGCGGATGGCGGGGGCGGCTCAGCTGGGTCCTGACAGAGCCTGGCTCGGGTAGGCTCTGCTCTTGCTCCAGCCTGGCTGATTGCACCCCCAAGGGCCGGAGTTATCCTGCCCCAGGATCAGCTCTGGCTGCGCTGCCGGCTCAGCCTGGCAGACAGTCACCTCCCATCAGGGCCGGCTATTGTGGCTGGGGGTTAGGGTGTGGGAGAGTAGGTCTCTAGTGGGTCTGGGGGAGGGTGCTGTGGGGGTTGGGGAGATCTGTGTGTGTTGGGGGGGCTGTGCAGTGGGGAGATCTGTGTGTGTCGAGGTGCTGGGAAGTGTGGGGGGTCTGGGTGGGGCACTGTGCAGTTGTGGCAGTGGGGGGCAGTGAGGGAATCTGTGGGGGGGCTCTGGGCAGGGAGGTGCAGGGCACTGTGCAGTTGTGGGAGGACTGTGGGGGGTCTCCAGCTAGGGGGCACTGGGCAGTGAGAGGATCTGTGGGGGGGTGGTCTGTGGGAGGGCACTGGGCATGGGGGTTTGTAGGGGGCTCTGGGTGGTGTGGCAATGGGCATAGGGAGTCAGAGGGGTGCTGGGCAGGGGGGTAGCATGGTGCAGCATGGGACTGCCCTGAAGGGGAAGAAGCACGATGGGAGTGCAGGGCCGGGCTGGCCAGTGTGCGTCTGGCAGCTCCCGGTTTGTAAACAGTGCCCTTGTACTGCGCTGGGTGGAACGGGGCAGTCCCTGCCGTGCCATGACCCATCTCATCTCCCATTGCCCCTGGCCAGCCCGTCGCTCTGAGGACTCTGCCCCCTGCCCCATTTCCACCATGGGGGCTCACAAATATGTTAAGCACCAGGCCCACAAAAGGTTAATCCAGCCCTTTTTGGGGTGCAGGCTCTGGGATGCAGGAGGGTTGCAGGCTATGGGGAGTTTGAGTGAGGGGTGGAGGCTCTGAGCTGGGGCAGGGGATTGGGGTATGGGGGGGTGCGGATATGTGGGCTCTGGGAGGGAGTTAGCAACTCAGCACGTTATATAAGAGAAATGAGCTGCAGTGAGTGATTTCATATATAGAAACTGATAGAAGACACTTTTACATATTCAAAATGTGAGAGGCAGAGTTTGAGGGAGGGAGGGTCTGTACAATATTTCACCACATTCAGTCTCCTGGCTGGAGCAGTAACGTAGCCCTGCACAGGGCTGCCCAGAGGATTCAGCGTCCAGGAGTGGGGTTGGAGCCACGGCGCTGCAGCGCGCCAGGGCTGCTCCCGGACGCGGTGTGCTGAGACACAGGGGCTTGGGGGAAGACGGAGGCGCGGGCAGCCTCCAACATACTTGTGGGGGCCCCTGTGGAAAATTGCCCCACTTGCCCCCCGGGCAGCCCTGGCCCTGCAACACTTGTATAGGATAGAGAGGAGCTGCGGTGATTAAGCTTTGACAGGCTAGGAATTGGAGGCCTGTGCCTTTAACACCCCAGTCCCAGGAACCCGCCCCCTGCTCTGGGGCTGACATGCAGCATCCTGTGAGCAGAAGGAAAACCGCCTCTGCACCCCCGACACCCCTAGATTAGCGAGCACAGTGGGTGGCTCATCCCACGGGGTCACTGTCCCCCCCTTCCTCTCCCTAAACAGGGGTATTGTCCCTGCACGGGGTCTGGCAGTGTCTCCCCCCGGGGTTAACCCCGGTTCCCACCCCCCATCCCCAAGTTTTCCCCTTCAGCCCCTCTTCTGCCACTAGCTACAGTAGCTGGAGCCCCCCTGGCCAGTAAATTTCTGCCCCCTGCTCAGACCCTGACGGCCCCCGCGGCGATTTGCCCCCTGAATCCTTTTAAACCTCCCCAAAGAGGAGGCAGCAAATCGTAAGCAGAAGTAAGGGCAGAGAGAGGGCAGTGGCGACAGCGAAGGTTACTGGGCATGCTCAGTGCGGGTGCGCATGCTCAGTACACCCAAAGTAGGGAAACGGGAGCAGGGTCTATGGAAATCGAGCCCCGCCCCCAGGCGGCTCCAGCCCCGCGCGTGGGCTCGGGAGCGCTGCCCCCGGGAACCCGCCCGAGGGGCAGTAGCCAGCTCCCGGCCGGGAGAGGGGCCGTACTGCAGCGTCTCTCCAGCGCCCCCGCCCCGGGAAGCGGGACCCCGCCGGTCTGGCCCAGGCCCCCCCGGGAGGCGGATGAGCTGCCGCTCCTGAGGCCGGGGGCGTGCGGACCGCACGGGGGGCAGGGGAGGGATTTCCCCGGGCGCTGGGGGGGTCACAGCTGGAAGGGGGGGGCTCCCTGCAGCCTCGCGCCCCCCGGGGTACGGGGGGGGGTCAGTGCCCCGCACTTACTAGACATCGAAGCCGCTGCTCTCCGGCGCGGCGCAGTAGCACAGATACTGGTGCCCCCCGTGCCACAGGGCGTGGAAGGGGCCCGCAGGCTCCGCCATCCCGGGGGCGAGGACCCGGCAGCGGGGCTGGGGGCTGCTCCCCTGGCAGGAAGGGGCGGGGCGAGCGCGGCTCTTTAAACCTCCCAGCCGGGCTTCAAGGGGGCGGGGAGGGGCGAGGCGGGGGGGCGCAGGCAGGTTTCCGCTTTTCCTGCCGAATGGAAACAGGTGTCGCTCTGGATTGAGCCCCGCCAGGCGCAGCAGGCCCAGGACGTGAAACTGACCCCACCGGCCAAGCAGACAGACACCCCCCGCCCCCTTGCAGGCCCCGTGGCGATCTGGGTAATTTAGGGCCCCGAGTTTGCCAAGTACAAGGGTGACCAGATGGCAACTGTGAGAAAAAGGGGCCCGTGTGGGGGGTAATAGGCGCCTATATAAGAAAAAGTCCCCCAAAACGGGACTGTCCCTTTAAAAACGGGACAGCTGGTCACCCTCCCAAGTACCCACCAGTAACTCCACTGACTTCTGACCAGATGCAGCGTTAAGCACCCGCGGGACTGTTTGCAGAACCAGGGCGCAGAGAGTGGCAGACAGAGCCAGGCAGAGGGAGGGGAACGGATGTAGGTGGTGTACCTTCTCCCCTGTCTGATCCCTCTCCGGAGTGACTAGCCGGGGCCGGGGCCTGCAGAGCAAACGGGGGGAGGCTTCACAGCTTGAACCAAAGAGCCGGGTGCTGGAGCTGGCCGGCCCCATGCTGGGGGGATTGGGCCTGGAGGGGACACACCACACACCCTGACCAGTGGGTTACATTATTAGTAACACAAGGAAAGACACTCGTTGTTCAGTTACAGAGGGCTATTGTCCTCATTCTCTCCCACCTGCGTTGTGCGAAGAGAAACACAACACCAGTCACCCGTTACATGCTCCGTGCACGGGCCAGCCCAAGGTGCAGGGCGTCCATTTCATCTTTGCCTAAATGAACAAACGTGGAGATTTCATCTCTTCCCTGCTGGTGCGGAGAATGCTCACACAATCCCGTTCACCCCCTCCCCCCCCCCCCCCCCCCCAAGGCTGCAGAAACAAAATAAACCAGGCTCACTAGTTCTGAATGAGAGAGTCTCATTCAAAAGATAAGCGGCCTGCTGTTCTCTGCCTTCTCCCTTCCCACCAGCAAGCACTAAATCACCTGCACAGGGCAACAGACGCATCTGACAGCAGGCACATGGGAGAAAATCATTGATGCCCTGACCCTGCATGGGATGTGTGGCTCCGACTGCAGGATTGGGGCCTTTGTTCACTGTCTCTTTGTCAGTGATTGAAAATTCTTTCCTGTTTTCATTGAGAATGTTGACGTTTATAGCAGGAGATAGTGGATTCCCCTCTATACAATATTTCCTTAATGTATATTTCTATCTGCAGGCAAGAATAAGGAGGGGAGGGATAGCTCAGTGGTTTGAGCATTGGCCTGCTAAACCCAGGATTGTGAGTTCAGTTCTTGAGGGGGCCACTTAGGGATCTAGGGCAAAAATCAGTACTTGGTCCTGCTAGTGAAGGCAGGGGGCTGGACTTAATGACCGTTCAGGGTACCTTCCAGTTCTAGGAGATAGGTATATCTCCATGTATTATATTATTAATTGGTTTAAAGTGTGTTTGTGCCTATTGTTACAGGGGTGTTCCCCTTTAAATATGGTATGACAACAAAGCAACTGACAACCACTGTAACTAACTGGAGTAGCTAAGGGCCTTCCCTCCCCAGACAGGGCTTCCCTTTGATTGGTGGCATAGGACATCAATCTTCTGTGATCTGAAATGTCCCTCTGCCCCGGAATGCTGCTGGCAGTCCATGAGATGTGTACACACACTGGCCCTGGGGCATTGGCTGCAGGGAGCCAGGCTGAAAGGAGAAAGGAACAGGCAAGGCACTAGGAAAAACTTAACACGATGCAAACTCCTGGGTTTGCACTTTCTCTCTGTGACTTTGTGACTGCTGCTTCCTGATCCACCTAGTGCTACAGAGAGAAACAGCTGGGAGAAGGGGCAGGGGAAAGAACAGACCTGGGGGCAAGTGGCTCTGGGGGTTTCTGAACCCTCGCTTGATGTCTCCTACCCAACTGGAGGTGCCAGGGCAAGTTTATCCTTTCCTTTGAAGACCGCAGTGAGTTCCTGAGTGTGGGTTTTGCTCCCTTCATGGTATGTATGTCTACACGCCCTAATGCAGTCACCTAGCTACACTGGTAATCTGAGACCCGGGCAGCACTTTTGTGGGCCCCCGGCTGCAGCCAGGATGGGATAATGAATAAGCTGGAGAGAGATCTGGAAGAAATGCAGAAGAAAGGAGCGGGAAGTGACCACTGTCTAGGTCGTGTTTGCTCCCATGTCCTTTCCAAGGAGGAAGATCACTGGAGCTCCTGGTAGCAGTTCTGTCCTTTCAGCCACCTGCCTGGATGAAGCTTTGCAGCTGCCTGACTTGACATCTCTGGTGGCTCCCTTAGACCCTGGCTTCTTGGGACGTTTGCTCCTGGTCTTGTTCCCGCTGAGGACGCTGCTGAAATGTGCAGTTCCTTCCCCGTGCTGCTTTCCCCAGACCCCCAGCAGGTGCTGCAGGCCGTGCAGGGCCTAGTGGCTGGTCTGCACAAGGACAAAGGAGGCGTGCTGGAGGTTTTCTTGGGAGACGCTGAGTGCGAAGAGTATCTGGGGGCTCTTTGTAGTCTCCTGGCTGCTCCCAAAGTGAGGTGAGTGAGGGAGTGTGGGACTAGTCCCCATGTACAGCGCAGTGGGGATACCCACGTGACACAGTGTGCTTTTCTGAGACTCCCCTGCTCTCACACACCGTCCACTTCTATGACGGCTGCTTCTAACGAGAGATGGACCCATACTGAACCCTCCTAGCCTAGCACAGCCAGATCCACCCTGCCTCATTCCATGTGGTCCATGAACAGATGCATTGACTGAGGCAGGGCAGTTCAGATGCCCTGACCGAGGGACCATCCGATGCAGGACATAGTGGTCTTCGGATCTGTGGGGCTTAGATTAGATGACCCTTGCGGTCCCTTCTAACCCTATGGTTCTATGATTCTCTCCAGCACGTGATGGGAATTCATTGTTTTATCATTTTCCTTTAAAAAATAAAACAGGAACATTCCACCCACAAAAAGTCCATAAAGGGATGTTAAAGTGGCAGAGCGAAGTGCTAAAACATCAGGAAATGCCAAAGATCAGTTTGTCCTGGTGACCTTAACTCTGCCCCTACTGTGTCTACATTCCAGTTCAGTCTTTAACCAGATGGACCTGTACCATTTTCGACAGGCCCTTTGCCTCATTCAGCTCCTGAGATCGCTTTAAATCCAGGGGACTTTAAAGCTGATACAGTTGGACTCTGTTTATTGGCCTGGTGGGGTTTGCCAAATTTTCCAGCTCCTCTCTGCAACCACTAAGAGACTTTTTTTCCCCACATGACAGTTGCCAGGCTCACCTACTCACATGACTCCAGGAGCTGGGGCTGTAAGAAGAAAACACTAACCATCATTACCGGCAGCATGGGGTCCATAGTGAGTAAGGCAGGGGACTGGCTCTCCATAGACGTATATGTAGTTACTGGAGTGTAAGTCTAGAGTAAACCCACATACCTGCCAGTGTGTGGAGAGCATGTTGGTACTTGCACTGGGCGGGACAGAGGATGTGGTGTGGAAGACACGGGGTGGGCGGTTAAACAGGACATTGAGCAACTGCCCTGTTCTCTGAGCAGTCATGTCTAAGCCTTGAGCCCCACAGCCAAAGCCCATAGGAATCAAGGGAAAGTTTCCCCCCATCTCACTGAGCCTTGGCTCAGCCCCTAAATGAAGCCTAGGATCTGGGCCCCACGCTCCTGTGCTCTAATCCCCAGACCCTGTGGCCTACAGAGACTGGCCAATGGGCGCCTCCTGCTCTGGTGTTTGCTCTTGCAGGGTTGTGACCAACCCCCTTAACAGGCCCTGGGAAGATAAATGGCTCCCATTCGGAGGGCAGTGTACAGACACGTTTAGGCTGTTACACCCGGTGCACAGCTACAAAGGAAGGCAAACAGGCTCGGAGCTTGGCAGGCTCTGCTCCAGGGTGTGACGCTGCCATTCAAACCGAGGAGATCAGAGCCCAACCAGTCGGTGGGGGCTGGGCCTCTTGGAGCCACGGCCTGTTTCAGTCTCCATGCAGTTGTGATGGCAAAGCCCCAAACAGCTGTCGAACCCTCGTCTCCCTTGAGCCCTGCTGCTCAGTTGTTTGGCACAGCTGCTGCCTGTGCCGGCTGGCACCCTCAGCACCTGGCACCCTCAGCGCCTGGCTCTGCACTAGCTGGATTCTCCCTGGGCTTTGGGGCTGCTTTGTTCTTCCCAGCCGGGCTGGAAACGCTCACGGCTCCCTCTCCCCACGGCTGATCACTGACAGTCAGGTAGCGGCCTTCAACCTAGCGGCCTTAACCTTACTGGAGGCTGCTGCTGGCCATTTCAGCGGAGGCCAGGCCAGCCGCAGGACAGGAAGAATGACTCCAGGCTGGAGGCATGGGAACGCTGGGCACCACGCTGGCACCGAGGCTAATGACCTGACCTCAGTGTCTGACCCTGCGGCAGCCTGTGTGGGAGCTGAGCGCAGTGGGGCCGTATCCCATTGGGCGCTCGCAGTGCACCCAGATACCGCGTGGGGCAGCACCCCAGCTGGGGGCGTGCCCCATGTACCAGGTGGCTTAGGCAGCGACGAAACAGCTACTTTCTAACCCATCGCCGGCTCCAGTGCAGCCCTGGCGTAAGCAGGGGCAGCTCCCCCTGAAGACAGTGTGGGTTACACCCGCTTGCAACAGGGCTCAACTTGGCCCCATGTGGGTTTTATTCATGCAAAAATCGAACTGTTTTGAGGCTAAAATCCCCGTTCGATTCTGGGCATTATTCATCCCTGAGCAGCGTCCTCCCCATCCCTGTTCTGAGCGCACTGCTGGGGCGTAACAAACAAGGAGTCCGGCTCCTGTGTCTCTTTACAATGGAAGGGGGCTGTTCCCCCAAACGGGCCATTCCATCACGCCGCACAACACCGGCCTGTCACTCACTCCTTGACCTCCAGCATCGACGCAGCTAGGTCGCCGGAAGCCCCCGTAGTGTAGACAAGCCCACGGACCCTGCCCGGGTGGGTGCCCAGAGGCGGCTGTGCCTGCAGAGCAGGGCACTCACCACACCAGGGCACTGCCATACTGCAGAAGTGCATGGTAAGCACCTGGTAAGAATTTACACCAAACCTCCACAGATCCTGCCCCCCAAGAAGGTGCCCCACTCTCCCAGGCATGAGTCTTTCTCATGGTCTCCAGTGCTTAGTATTATTTATGTACAGTATTGGTATTGCGGTAGCACTAGGACCCCCTCTCGTGGATCAGGACCCCACGGTGCTAGGCGCTGTACACACATAGAACACAGACAGGCTCTGCCCCACAGAGTGGCCAATCTAAGTAAGCTGTCCCTGCCTCCCAAGGAGGGTCCAGAAATGGTACCAGGTACTGAAACTTCACAGGTAGAAGAATCATTCATTGCTCTTCCTCCTTCCCTGCCCTGGGTCACTGCCTGTCTCCTTCCTCCAGACTGTTTGGACGGGCTGTCCTATAGCTTATACGATCTGCAGACTCCTGGACAGCTGAGGTGGGATGGGTATATGGTTCTAATGGGCTTCCTGTCCCCCTCCTGCCTTCCCTGCTAGGAGTCACTGCGTGAGGGTAACAAGCTTCCCAGGTCTCAGTCAGGTGCAGGGCCTGGCACTTCTTTTCATGGTGGCACGCCGCCCTGGCACCACTGCTGGCAGTGGCATATCGTAAGGAAAGCAATTCTACGCGTGCATGCAAGGCGTGAGCTCATCTGTACGGTGCATGCGAGGGCAGTGGGAGGATGCCGCTTCGGGCTAGGAACGGTATCGTTCTTGCTGGAGCCCTGCCACCTCTTTCCTGTAGTTTCGGGAACCCATCAGCCTGCTGCAGAAGGTGCAAAGTTCAGGAGCACGCCATGGTAACGGCTGTAACTCAGTGCGGAGGAGCCAGGCACTCAGCACTGAGCCACCCTCCAAGCTGGGTTTCCCTGCCCTACACCGCAGCAACCAGCATCAACCGCTCACTCAGCGCTGCCTGCCAGCGCCCCACTCCAGCCGAAGGGAATGGGAATTGCAGGTGGTCAGCACCGCCCTGGGGACCCTGCAGGATCGGGACTTAACTGCCCTTCTCTCTCCTCCACCCTGATTTCGAGCTGCATTGCTCAGTTTCACTCCAGTTCTCCCCACACACACACTCCCTAGGAACCTGGTGCCGTGGCGTCGCTAGGGCTTCGGCCTCACCACAAGGCCCCGCTGAGAAATGCACCCCAAATACCCCGGATTTACCACCGCGGGATGCTGGGAACTGTAGCTCGAGGGGGCTGCTGGGGCCTCACTCCCCCAGTGCCGGCTGGCAGCGCAGCGCTGAGTTCGGTTGAACGCGGTATAACACACACACACATACACACACACGTTCCTAAAATATTAGGCCAATTTGCTTAAAAGCCTGCAACCAGCTCAACTAAAACCCAAACCTGCAAACATGAATCACTGCGCTTGGGACAGGCTGCATCTTGCAATGACAGGCCACGTTGCCCCCAGCCCTTGCACGGTTGCACAAGGAGCCGTTGGTGCAAGGGTCTCATTGCCAGCACTCTGCTCCCAGCTAGCAGCACCCTGGCTCTCTGCCAGGCGGGTGGGACATGAAACAGCCCCAAGACCTGACTGGCTCTCTCCTGTACCAGGCTGTGCAGCAACGTCGCCTACATCCTGGGCACCATCGCCGAGAAGGAGAGCGGGGCGGCACGCCTGGTGGCACTGGCAGGCTCGGGCTCCAAGGGGCTCCTGGATAGCCTGAGCGCCATGCTGACCTGGGATGACCCAGAGGCTGTGATGAATGCGGCAGGTACCCTGGGCTCCCTGGTAAGGAACGCTCTTTCCCTAGGCAGTAGGCTGGATCCCAGAGTGCTCCAAGGTTTGTGTAGGTGGAATCCCTCCTTGGAGTGTCCTATTGCATGAGGCTCCCGTCCATTAGCAAGCCCATGCTAAGCCCATTCAGGGATTCAGCTGGCTGGCAGCCCCTCCTTTCAGACCTATGCCAGCCTCCGGGACATGGGCTGCACCAGCCTGCAGGGCACAGGGCTGGCTTTTGCAACCCCACCCCTGGCTCGTAGAGCAGCCTGAGCACCAGGGTGCATTGAGCTTGTGGCCTCAGACAACGCAGGGGCAGCACCTCAGCACGGGAGAGCCCTGGGGCAGTCATACAGCCTGGTGCACAGGATTCACGTCCCTCCTGCTTTCACAATACCCAGCTCTTACCTTGCACTTCTCATCTGTAGAGCTCAAAGTGCTTTACACAGGACGTCAGGATCATTCTCCCCCATTGTACATGAGGGGAAACTGAGGCACGGATCAAGGAAGTGACTTGCTCAAGGTCACAGTTTGTGTCAGAGTTGGGACTAGAACCCAGGTCGCCCAAGTCCTAGCCTAGTGCTGTATCCAGTAGGCTATGACAGCTGCAGCAGGGAAGGGGAGGCTGTGCCCCAGATAACCTCTCCCGCTCCTGAGTGCACACACCCTGACCTTCCATTTGTGGCTATCAGGTATTTCCCTGATTCCCATCTTTTCACCCATTTTTCCCCCAAGGCGGAAACAGGTCCCAGCCGGCAATGGCTGCTCCAAGCCCCGAAAGCTGATGAGATTATTGAGAAGCTCACGGCGCTGCTGGGCTCGGCTGACGAAGGCACAGCAAGCAACGCTGCCCTAGTGCTGGCCCGAATCACTGGCTCCCGGGAGGGCTGCGTGAAACTGCTGGGCCACCCCCGCTCCCAGCACCTCCTGAGACAGCTGATCACTTCCCTGACGGCAGAGGAAGCAGGTGGGTTGGGATGAGCCAGGGGTCTGTGCCTGGGGTGGAGATAGCGAGGACTCACGGGGGACCGGAAAGGAGGTGGAGAAAGGCTCAATGAGAACATAAGATTGTATGGATGGGCCAAAGCAGGGGAGAAGAATGAGGGGGGATTTGATAGCAGCCTTCAACTACCTGAAGGGGGGTTCCAAAGAAGATGGAGCTCGGCTGTTCTCAGTGGTGGCAGATGACAGAACAAGGAGTAATGGTCTCAAGTTGCAGTGGGGGAGGTCCAGGTTGGATATTAGGAAACACTATTTCACTAGGAGGGTGGTGAAGCACTGGAATGCGTTACCTAGGGAGGTGGTGGAGTCTCCTTCCTTGGAGGTTTTTAAGGCCTGGCTTGACAAAGCCCTGGCTGGGATGATTTAGTTGGGAATTGGTCCTGCTTTGAGCAGGGGGTTGGACTAGATGACCTCCTGAGGTCCCTTCCAACCCTGATATTCTATGATTCTATGAGTGTCATGGAGGAAATGGGACAATCTACAGACAAGGAGAAGATCTCTCATTCTCTCTGTCACCATCTGTCCATAGAACTATCTGAGGGTCTGTCTGTCTTGGGGTCTCGGGGATCTGCCTGGCTGAGATACAGTTTTTCAGAATAGGTTTTAAAGGCTCCAATTCCTCAAAACCCCCAAGACAGCCGCAAACCAGAAGTCTGAGCTGCTCATTCCAGGCTCAGGCGCACCCCTCTCTGCCAGGGTTGGTCCCTGCCCATGCAAAAGCAGAAAGCAGTTGCCCCATGGCAACATTTTCCCATCTCGGGTCCAGGGATTTGTAAGGGGAGGAGTGAGAAGTGGCTGGGGCTGGAGGAGCAGCGGGTCCACCCTGCACCTGACTGAGACCTGGGCAGGAAGTTAATTCCAGAGCCTAGGAAGTGTCTTCGGGAGCAGACCTAGTTGGTCGCCCTGCCCCTGACAGCAGTGTTTGGTCCACGCTGAAGGGGGAAGTGGTAAAATCCCCCTAATACAGCAACCCCCTGTAATGTGGGGGCCTTTGTCTGTTAGCACCCCCTTGTGGTGAGAGGGGGCACTACATGAGTATAGCTTTGTCCCTGTCACCACCCCTAATTTGTTGTTTGGCAAGTCCTTGTTATGACTTGGTCAGGTCCTCAGTAGTCTCTGTCCCTTTCAAGATGACAGGGAGTCAGAAGTTCCTTGGCTCTAGCAGGACTAATCAGCCCAAGGTCTCCTAGGTTTAAGACCTTCTCCTCCAAAAGTCCCTGGCTGGAGTAGGTAGGGGAACCCAGGTCCAGCCACTCCACTGGGTTCCTGCTCAGGGCCTGTGTTTGGAATAGCCAGACCCATCCTGCTCACCCCCTTGCTGCTCCCGGAGCTAGCTCCCACCTCTCCTCCTCTGTGGGCTTCCCCAGCCTCTTGTCTGACCTCTTTGGAGCTTGGGTTTGTCTGGCAGCTTCTCACCTGCTGGAGCACTCCTCTCTCTGCATTCTCCCTGCAGCCCTTTTATCCTCATAGCGGCCATGGGGCAGCCAATCCGCTCTGTCAGGCAGTTACTCCAATTCCCTTTGGCCACTGAACCAGCATGGGGTGTATAGACCTCAGGACACGCCCCCAACTTCCTAAGATGTACTGCAGGAAATCCCTTCCTGACCCTGCCTGACAATCAGCTGGTGTCCTGAAGCATGAGGATTGAGAGTCCTGGTTGATTTTGTCCTATCTAGTGTTGCTGAAGATTCCATTCTTAGTCCTATAAGTGTCTGACCCTCATGGGACTCTCTGGTGCAGTAATATCCTGCAGCAGCCAGTTCCACTGGGCCATTTTACGCTGCGTTGTTGAAAAACATTTTCTCATCTGCATGTTGAATATGCCTCATTCTCCATCCTGGGCTTTGGCTGGAGGGCTGGTGATTGTGAAATGGGTCCTGGGAGGTCTAACGTGGTAGAAAATGGAGAAATATGCCCCCCCAGAGAGACAAAGCTGCGGTCAGCTGGCTCAGTGGGAGAGTGCAGTTTTGATCAGGGTGTGAATTTTAATCACACAAAGGAGCTTTTAGGATTATTCTCCTCATGAACGGGCAGGTCCCCAAGCCCTTTTCCTAAACACAACCCACACGCAATAGGGGATTGTCCTAAACTTCAGCCCCCTCCCTGGAGTTTGCCTCTATTCTTAAGTATATCAACCCTCTAGGAAGGGCTGTACTAACAAACAGAGAACCTCAGACCAAGCTTCTTCCTGGTGTTTGTAGAGTTAATGAGACTGACCTGCTCTGGCTGCCAGGGTGAGTCAGCAGCACAGCTCTGCACCTTCATGCAGGCTTCTACAGCCTGAAAAATGGCCGCACCCCCGTCACCAGTGGCATAAGCAGTCAGTTCTCCACCAGGCAACCTGTAGGGGACCCCCAACCATGCAGAGCAGAACTGTCCGGCCCCCATCCTTCACATCCCCTCTGACTTTCCTTCCTGTCGTGTCGCCCCCCCCCCCCCCTGCGATCCTGGCTGCCGCATGAGAGCCCAGCACTTCTGACCATCTGGCCCCTAATGAGTTTCTTCCTATTGGGATTCCAGGCTGCAGCATGAATGCTGCCTTCACGCTGGGGCGCCTGTGTGACACGGACCTCGGCCTGCAGCAGCTCTTTGCCCTCCCTGAAGTCTCCAGCATGGTAAGAGGAGAGGCAGGTGAGGGGGCAAGCCCGGGGGGCTAGAACTGCTCCCCCAGCATCGGAGGGGGGGGATTGTCCAGAATGCAGTGGGGCCAGGAGCAGGCCACAAGCCCTATCACAAGTCCTATCCATGGTAGAAACAACGCAGTGATGCCACCACAGACCAAGTGGCATGATTGACACCTGTTCGTGACATCTATAGCAGCCACCTCTGCTGTTCGCAGCACTGGCCCAGGATCTCGCAGGGAAGAGCAGCAGCTAGGGTTGCCAGGCGTCCAGTTTTCAACTGGAACATCCAGTCGAAAAGGGACCCTGGCGGCGCCGTTCGGCTGTTAAAAGTCTGGTTGGCAGCACAGCGGGGGCCCAGGGCCAAAGCAGGCTCCCTGACTGCCCTAGGTCTGAGCGGCTCCCAGAACTGGCCGCCAGGTCCTTGCAGCCCCTAGGCGCATGGGCGGCCAGGGAGACTCCACGTGCTGCCCCTGCCCCTAGTGCCAGCTCCAAGCTCTCACTGGCCAGGAACTGCGACCAATGGGAGCTGTGGGGGCGGCACCTGCAGGCATGAGGGCAGCACACGGAGCCTCCCTGGTCACCCATGGGGCTGCAGGGACCTGGCTGCCACTTCCTGGGAGCCGCGGTAAGCGCCACCGGGACCCCGCTCCCCAAACCCTGTCCCAGCCCAGAGTCCCCTCAACCGCCTGCCGGAGCCACACCCTGCAGCCCACCACACCCCAACCTCCTCCCCCAGCACGGAGCCCCCTCCTGCACCCCAAACCCCTCAACCCTAACCCCACCCCAGAGCCTACACCCCCAGCTGGAGCCCTCATCCCCACCAACCGCACCCCAACCCCCTGCCCCAGTCCAGTGAAAGTGAGTGAGGATGAGGGAGAGCGAGCGATGGAGGGAAGAGAGAGGGAGCGAGCAGGGGGGTGGCCCCAGAGAAGGGGTGGGTGAAGGGGCGGGGCCTCAGGGAAGGGGCGGGGCCAGGATGTTTAGTTTTATGCGATTAGAAAGTTGGCAACCCTAGCAGCAGCAGGGATCCTCCCCTCTGCAGCCCTTCAGTGCAGCTCCTTACGTCAACCAGAGGGAGAGTAACAGGGCATTCTGTGTCCCTCCCAAATCCACAGCCCCAGCTCTGCCCCAGACGTGGCTCCCGCAGCCGCACCAGGCTGGTCCGCAGCCAGTATAGCAGTAGCCCCTGCTCATCCCTAGTGCCCTTCCCTGGAGGAGTTCGGAGCACTTCACAGGCATTCATTAGCCCCACCGCTCCTGGTGAGGTGGGGCAGTAGCATTAGCCCCGTTTTACAGCTGGGGAAACTGAGGCACAGAGCAGGGGAGTGCTGCACCCAAGATCACCCAGAGAGTCAAGGCCCGAGCTCAGGACGCCCAGCCCCTGTTCTAACCACTGGACAACTCGGCCTGTACAACACGTGCTCTGAAAGGAGGATAGTTTCCAAGAAGAAGATTTGAGAGTTTCCCCAGCGGCTCTGCGTGGGGCGTTTCCAGCTCACATACATTCAGCGGGGACGACGCGGGTGCCACTTATCCTGACACTACGGGCACAGGCCCAGTGTCCGTGCTGTGGCCCTTGTCCTGTGAGAGCGGCACGCAGAGCGGTTACAGGTTCCTGCCTCCAGGGCACAGCACAGAGGACTGGGAATGGGAGCCTCTCCCCTCTAAACTGCTGGGAAGCACCCAGGTCAGTAGTGGTTCCCATCATGCCGTTGTCCCTTTGCCATGTGTTGGGTGGGGGGAAGTGGAGAGGTGTCTCCACCCCCAAAACTGCTGAGGAAACCGGCTTCGCTGGCTGGCAGTCTCTGGCTGGACTGCGTGGGGCTAGCTAGCGCCCCCCTTTCGGCCCCGGTCAGGTTAGGCACAGCAGCAGAGAGCCGGGGGGTAGGTTGCCCTGCAGCTGCCCATGCTGTGCCTGCCCTGGGCACAAACAGACAGCACCTTTCCCCAATGCTCATTTTCAGTGGCAGCCTGGGTTTGCTCTGGGCACTGCTCCACCCTGGCCCGACCCAGCCCCCCGGGCACATTAGGAGACGACAAGGCAGCCAGCAATGGCGTGGCACAGCATCAAGCTGTGCTCACGCCGTCCAGCTGGACAACCACTGGGAACCCAACACAGGCACAGCCATGGGAGGAGGCTGGCGCTGCCCCCAGCGGCTGCTGCCTGAGGACCAGGCACTAGGTGAGGTGTTTCCTTTTCAGATCCATGCCCTGGTGTCCATGATGGCCAGCGCGGAGGCAGGAGGGAGCCGGAACGCCTGCTTTGCTCTCAGCTGCCTGGCTGCCAACAAGGAGGGGCATGACCACGTGCTGCAGAGCCCTGCCTTCCCCCGGGCTCTGGATACGCTGTGCCGCCTGCTTCGCGCCAAGGAGCAGGAGTCCTCCTGGTTTGCTGCCATGTGGGTGACGCTTCCCCCACACTGTAAGGGGTGCCTGGGAGAGCAGGGTGGAGGGACGTCTGAATCTTCACGTAGAAACGGCAGGGGCAGTACAGAGCGGTGGCACAGAGCTCACAACATGCACCGGGAATGCCAGGCACAGAGCTCACAACAGGGCACGGGGAGTGCCAGGCACAGAGCTCACAACAGGGCACTGGGAGTGCCTGACACAGAGCTCACAACAGGGCACCGGGAGTGCCAGGCACAGAGCTCACAACAGGGCACGGGGAGTGCCAGGCACAGAGCTCACAACAGGGCACGGGGAGTGCCTGGCACAGAGCTCACAACAGGCACCGGGAGTGCCTGGCACAGAGCTCACAACAGGGCACCGGGAGTGCCAGGCACAGAGATCACAACAGGGCACCGGGAGTGCCTGGCACAGAGCTCACAACAGGGCACGGGGAGTGCCTGGCACAGAGCTCACAACAGGGCACCGGGAGTGCCTGGCACAGAGCTCACAACAGGGCACTGGGAGTGCCAGGCACCGAGCTCACAACAGGCACCGGGAGTGCCAGGCACAGAGCTCACAACAGGGCACTGGGAGTGCCTGACACAGAGCTCACAACAGGGCACCGGGAGTGCCTGGCACAGAGCTCACAACAGGGAACGGGGAGTGTCAGGCACAGAGCTCACAACAGGCACCGGGAGTGCCTGGCACAGAGCTCACAACAGGGCACCGGGAGTGCCTGGCACAGAGCTCACAACAGGGCACGGGGAGTGCCTGGCTCGGAGCTCACAACAGGGCACGGGGAGTGCCAGGCATAGAGCTCACAACAGGGCACGGGGAGTGCCTGGCACAGAGCTCACAACAGGCACGGGGAGTGTCAGGCACAGAGCTCACAACAGGGCACCGGGAGTGCCTGGCACAGAGCTCACAACAGGGCATCGGGAGTGCCTGGCACAGAGCTCACAACAGGGCACCGGGAGTGCCTGGCACAGAGCTCACAACAGACACTGGGAGTGCCAGGCACAGAGCTCACAACAGGCACCGGGAGTGCCTGGCACAGAGCTCACAACAGGGCACGGGGAGTGTCAGGCACAGAGCTCACAACAGGGCACCGGGAGTGCCTGGCACAGCGCTCACAACAGGGCACGGGGCGTGCCAGGCACAGAGCTCACACACAACAGCCAGTGGGAGCCCATGACACAGGACTCACACAGCAAGGTCATGGGAGCTGATTTCAGTGCACCCCGGTCCAGGCATTTGAGAGGCTGGAATCCGGCTGGTGGATGAGAGCATCACTCAGCCCTCACTTACCCCTCTTCTGTGAGCCCCACTGGAGCCTGCAGCGCCTCCCTGAGTGACCCGTGGGCGCAGGGCGAACGGTCCTTCTCCACTGCACAGTTGCGTTCTGGTTTATCCTTTGGCTCGGCCCATAGCTGAGCCTTCTCTCTTCGCTTACCCCCCGATCTATGGGGCCGGCCCCCACCCCCCGCTGGACACGACCCATAACAGCTGCCATTCCTGTTTTCTAGGACCCTGCGTGTGCTCGCCAGCCAGCCCAAGGGGGTGATGACACTAAGAGAACACCCAGAGCTGGACCCCCTCCTGCAGGTACACTGTCACCCTGCGCCGGGGGCAGCGGCTCAGGCCGGGCCACATTCTGATCGCAGCGATACTGGGGTAAAATCAAGAGCACCAGTTTCAGATCTCACCGCTGTCACAAGATTGATTTGGCTGGAGTTACTCCAGATTTACACCGGGGAAACAGAGATAAGAATCCAGCCCCTGGAGTCACTTCGGATTTACACCCAGATCAGAATCTGTCACAGTGTATCATCAAACAATATGAATCCCTTGTTTTCCAGAGGATCCCGAATGTGCTAGGTGCTGTCCAAACACAAACGATCCTGCCCCTCCCCCATGCTAGCCGACAGCCCCCTTGAACTCCCCTCCGAGCTCTATTCCTTCAGTCAAGTCAGGAAGTTTGGGGGTTGAGGGGGAGGGAGGGGACTGGTCAAACATTTTCCGTCAAAACTCTTTTTTGACCGAAAATGGGGTTTTCGACTAAACAAAATTGTCTCGTAAGAAGTGGCTCCTTTTCCTGCAGAATTCTTGCTTGATTTTTTTATCAAGAAACCTAAAATATTTTTATTTGGAAACACTGTCACAAGGCCTCATGGGAACTGTAGTTCAGTTACCTCACATTTCTATTCTCCTCAATGGGCTACGCTCTGCCTGCACTGCATCTCCCATGATGCACCTCAGCAAGGGACTCCCGTAATGTATCACCCCCGTTCCAAGTAGGGGCCCTTGTTGCATCATGGGAGATGTAGTCCGATCAATGAGCTCAGCCTGTAGAGGAGAATGGAAGCATGAGGCGCCTGAAGTACAACTCCCATGAGGCAATGCTGCATCATTTCCAAATCAAAATATTTTGATATTGAAATTTCTGCTTGAAAAAAAAAAAATTCTATGGAAACCCCCATGTTGTGTCCAGCTCTACTTGTGCGTTACTGTCCACACTGGTGCAAGGTACTGCCCGCATCAGTGAAGACAGCATTTTCTCCCCACAGGAAGTGGCTGCCTCAGAGACAGTAGGAGAAGAGCTGCTAGAGGAAGTGACCGGCACCCTGGCCCAGCTCCGGCGCCTCCCGAAACCCCCACCCCCGGAAGCCAAAGTTCTGGATTCTGGTTCCATCCAGGTGGCCTGGGAAAGTTTCAGGCCTCAGAGCAGCCTTGAGGTCAATTACAGGTGCTAGCATGAGAGTCCAGTATCCTCTAGGAATGCACTGAGCAGAGCGGGATGACTTTGACCTTGGGTGCAGGGATAGAAAGTGTAATGGGAAGGAGGGGAACCGCCTGGCTCACCATGACCCTAGGGTTATCCTCTACACAACCCCCTAGAGACGAGTTCTGTTGTCGGGTGTGGCTCTGTAGATCTAGAGTAACAATTCTCCTGGATCTATGGGCTTGATTTGGAGCTTCCATTGGGTTTACACTAGTAAGACTTCAATGGAGTGATGCTTGGTGTGATTTGTTCCCCCCCTTTAAGAAGTGGGAGGGAGTGGAAGGGGCGGGGCTAGGGCAGGACGGGAGCGGGGCTAGGGCGGGGCTCCTCCCATTCTCTTTTTTGATTGTTGAAATATGGTAACCCTACTTAAGCCTCCTCTAGTGCACACAGGCAGGGCCACCCCCAACTGCTGAATGACGCAGACACTGAGATCAGCTCTGGGAAGAATCAGCTTAAGGGACTTGCCCCAGCACTCAGGTGCCCACCTCCCTTGGAGTGCAAACCCAAAGGTATATTATGAAATCCCCCTCCTCCGTCAATGTGGAGGAAGGTATGCACGGCCTCTTACCCGCCCCCCAATTATGAATTGAACAAACTAGGTTTCAGAATAAACAAAAAAACAAGTTTTTTAACTAGAAAGAGTAGATTTTAAGTGAGTATAAGAGATAACAAACAGAACAAAGCAGATTACTAAGCAAATAAATTAAAACACACAAACTAAGCTTGATTCACTAAAAAAACAGGTTACAGAATGTAATTTCTCCCCCTAAATGTTGAATTAGGCAGGATGCAGAGTTTCTGTAACTCAGAGTTCCAGTTATTTCTTCTTATAGACTGGACTCTGTCTCAGTCTGGACTCTCCCCTGCCTTTCCCTTCAAGTTAGTTCCTTTGTTCCTCCAGATACTTTCCTCAGTCCTCCTTCTTGGGTAGGCGATGGAAGAGAGTCTCCTTTGCCTTCCCTTCCACCCTTAAATAAGATTTACATACGGCGGGAATCCTTTGTTTCCCAAACTTGACCCCCCCCCTTCCCTTTTAGTGGAAAGTTACAAGAAATCCAGGATAATGTTTAGTATCAGGTAACAAGACCACCTGACCTAGTAGTGTCACAGTTACGTCCCAGGACGCCTCCCAACAGGGAGAGAGATTAGTCTCTTCAGTCTTGTTGTTTCTTCCTGATGGCTCATCAAATCTGATGGCCAGTCGTCTGGTGGGTGTCTTCCTAATACACACCCACTTGTAATTGTTACAGAGTCCATATTCCTAACTTTAGATACAGAAATGAGACATGCATACAAATTGGATAATTACATTCAGTAAATCATAACCTTTCCAATGATCCCTTACATGAGCCATCTCACCTGAAGTATATCTCAGTTATGTCATAGCCATATCATAAGCATATTTTCATAAAGACTACGGAGTGTAATGTCACACTTGGGTTATGCAACTGCAAGCGGAATCTGACTCGGTGGTCTCCAGCGGGGTGCCGGGTGGGTGGAAGTTGTACCACTTTGCCTCCTGCACTAGTTTTACAAACCATTTACACTGAACGGCTGGTTCTCCTCTCAGTGACCTCAGCAGAGTTACTCCTGATTTACACCCATGCAGTCAGACCAGAACCATGCCCCTGCCGTGTCACTGTCCACTCCCGTTCCCATCCTTGGTTGTGATGCGGCCCGCCGCCATATAGGATTGACCCTTTTCGCCAGATCTGGCTCTCGGTCACACTGGGGTAAATCCAGAGTAACTCTCTGAAGGCCATGGAGCTACCCCTGACCAGTGGGGCTGAGAGCAGAATCTGGCCCTCTGTCCGCGGGCCTAGCATGTCTTTGGGTCTAGTCTTGGCTGACCTGAGAAGACACCACGTTCTCTTCTGCTGAGTGGTTCTGTTATCTCCCGCTGTGTCTGCAGGCTTTACGAGGGGGGCGCCCTGCTGTACCGAGGGCCAGCGCTCAGCTATGCCTTCGCGGGCAGCGGGCCACGCCAGGAATACCGCTTTCAGCTCTGCCTTGAGGCCAGGGGCGACCGGGGGCCATGCAGCGATGTTACGGTGCTGCCCAGAGAAGAGCCGGTGCCCAGTTGCCCCTTGGACTTCCGTGTGACAGCTCGCATGGCCACCCAGTTAAAAGTGAGCTGGGCCCCTCCGGCTGAGCCCAGCGGCCCCATCAAACACTACACAGTGTATAGGGAGGAGACCCTGGTGGGCTCCACCCCAGAACTCAGCTATGTTGTGGGCGGCTTGGCCCCTGCCGCGAGCTACCGGCTCAGCGTCTGCGCATGCACCAGCAAAGCCCAGGGAGAGAAGGCCACCCTGCTCACCAAGACCATGTCCCTGAGGGGCCATGCCCCGGAGAGGTTAACCCTCGTAGTGCTGGGGCGCAGCGAGATCTTTGTGACGTGGGATGTGCCCAAAGCGCCCCTGGGACGCTTCTTTAACTATGAGCTGTGCCTGAACGGGGAAGTGGTATACCTGGGCACAGCGCGCTCCTACATGGCCCGCCGGCTCAGGGCCAACACAGCCTACACCTGCACCGTCAGCGCCCTCACCAGTGCGGGGCGCTGCGTCAGCCAGCCAGTCACCAAACGCACGCCCAGGGATGAGTACAGCGATCTCAGCAGGTGAGATCTCGCTCTCACAGCCACATGGTGCCCCTGGGGCAGGCCCCCGTTGTCCACAACACCACCACCTCGAAAACATCCCTCCCTTGGCCAGACCCACCACCACCCTGGTGCCCTTTTACCTCTCTTGGCATAGCCACCACCACCACCTCTACACCCCTCTACCCTACTCAGCACTACCACTATGACACTGCCCCTGCCTGTGTCCAGACCTGGCCCTACCCCGGCCATGTTCACCGCAGCCTCCACAGTGACACCCCCATCACACTGTGCCACCCCCTTTGTGCCACTCCCGCTGCCCTCTTTTCTATACCCAAATGTGGCTTGCTTGCCAGCCAAGCTGAGCCCACACCTTTCCAGAGCTTGGTCTAGACTGAGGGGAGGGATAGCTCAGTGGTTTGAGCGTTGGCCTGCTAAACCCAGGGTTGTGAGTTCAATCCTTGAGGGGGCCACGTGGGGATCTGGGGCAAAATTAGTACTTGGTCCTGCTAGTGAAGGCAGGGGGCTGGACTCGATGACCTGTCAAGGTCCCTTCCAGTTCTAGGAGATGGGATGGGATGGGATGGAGCTAGGTTCTCCAGCACCGTTCCCTGAGCCTGGATTTAAAGCAGTTCTTGTGTGTTGCCTGCTCCCCTAGGTGCCATTACCCCTCCCCAGGGAGCGGGCAGCCTGCCACAGCTTCAGCACCCAGCGAGACTCCAGAAATCCCTCAGGAGCCAGGAAGGGGCAGAGGCAACGCAGGGGAGTCGCTCAAACCTTCCCCTGCCAGGACGCCGAGAGCCCCTCTCCTGCTGAGCAGAAGGGCCAGTAAATGCTGGGAGATCAAGAGCAGCGCGAACCCCGCTGCCACGCCCAGGTACGGCTCGGTGGCGAGCAGCTGCTGCAGGCGCTCTGGCTGGGATCTCTTCCATGGGGACCTGCAGGTGGGAACCGGGGGAGGAGATGGGGCAGACGAGAGACATGAGGGGATCCCGTCACCCCTGCGCACCGCCGAGGGCACAGATCACGGGACCCAGCTGCCAGTTCCAGGCATGGCTGGAGGATCACCCCCCATGCCATGGCTGGAAGGCAGAGTGTCAGCACCTGTACCCCCTTCGCTCTCCCCCACATGCCCCTGGGGTTAGATCGCTGTCCCCGTCCCACCTGAGGTGGTTCTACAGCCTGGCGCTAAGAGAGCTGCTGTTCTTCCTCCCCCAGGAGAGAGCCTGCTCTGTCCTGCTCCAGACAGCCAAGCCAGGCAACGCGAGCTGCCAGCCCTGCCAAGGTGAGTACGGGCAGCACCCTCCCCTCACCCACACACACAGTGGGAACAGGTCAGGCCAGGAACCTGAGACCCCACAGGCCTGATGCAACATTGGAAGCAGCAGGGGTGGGAGCTTGGCTCAGGTGCCCGGTGGGGAAGGGGAGCAGCTGGTGTCTGATACTTCTTCATTAACCATCCCCAGGGTTCTGCTCCGCCCTCCAAAGCCCTGGTCCCTGCGACCCAGGGCCCGTTCAGGGACATGCCCAGCCAGGAAGGCCAGCTCGGCACAGAGACGAGAGTCCTGGGGCAGCTCGGCTTCTTGTCATGGGGGGACGTTCTGGCCAGTGGCCAGAGGCCTTGCTAAGAGACACGAACACACGGGCCATGCAGGATTTGGGTCCCAGGGAAACCAGGGCATGCTCAGCCCCTGAGGCGAGACGCCGCTCTCCCCCGATGCCTCCGGTGACTGCTGTGGGGTCACTGCCGAATCCCCCAGTGCCAGGGAGCGGAGTGAGACCTTTCCTAGTACCGGTGTGTAAACAGGGTGAACAGAAAACCCCCACTCGATGCACCAACCCCTCCCTTGTGCCTCCCTTCTCACCAGGCTGCCCCACTTCCCAGGCAGCGGGCGCCTGATGCAAAGAGCCTCCCCAGGCAAACTGCACTTCGGCCCAGCGGGGAGAACAGCTCAGCCAAACCTGGGACGCCGAGCAAAACGCTCTTCCCAGAGGTACCAGCAATATCTGTGCAGGTGTGTGTGTGTGTGTGCATGCAACCCTCCGTGTGTATCCCTGTGCACCAGTGGGCGTCCGCATGCATCGCTGTGCGTGTGTGTGTTTGTGTGTGTGTGCTCTTCTCTGTGCATGCATGCAGGGGTGGATAGCCTTGCCCCTTTTCCAACCCAAGCAGCTGGTCAACGTGTGGGGGATGGGGCTGTTCCCGGGGAGCTGAAATTGGTGCCAGGCGGGTATTTCTCTGATGAACGGTGATGAAGAAGGCACAAGGCCCTGCTTCTCCAGACACAGGAGGATCCCAGAACAAAAGGAGCAGGTTCTTAGCAGCGTCTTTAGCCACCAGACCCTAACGCGCTCGCTCGCTCTCTCTCTCCTTGTCACCCTGTGCTTACCAGCTGCTGCTTGGTCTTTGCCTCTGCCCCTCTCTCTGTTCTGCCTCTTCTCAGTTTCCGGGTGTTCGGCCTTCCCTCACACAAACACCCCCTCTCCCCCTCACTCAGCCAGACTCCTGGGCAGGGGCACATCCCCGTTCTCTTAGGTGGGGGCTTCTGGTCAGCTCAGCCTGAGTTATGTTAAGTGACGGGTGCGTCACCCCCAGTCTCCGAGAGGTTGGTGCTCGATATAGTCACCAGGACCTCTCAGTGTAACACTGCGTACATGTGCTTGCGTGTGCATCCCGGTGCGTGTGTGTGTACAATGTGTGTATACAGGTGAGTGGTCTGCATGCATGTGGGTGTATCCCTCTGTGTGTGTGTGTGTGTGTGTATATATAGGAGAGTGGTGTGCATCCCTGTGCGTGTGTGTGTGTGTGTACAATGTGTGTATACAGGCGGGTGGTCTGCATGTGGGTGTATCCCTGTGTGTGTACAATGTGTGTACACAGGCTAGTGGTGTGCATGCATGTGGGCGTATCCCTGAGCGTGTGTGGGTGCGTGTGTGTACAATGTGTGTATACAGGCGAGTGGTGTGCATGCATGAGGGCGTATCCCTGTGCGTGTGTGTACAATGTGTGTGTACAGGCGAGTGGTCTGCATGCATGTGGGTGTATCCCTGTGCGTGTGTGTACAATGTGTGTGTACAGGCGAGTGGTGTGCACATCCCTGTGCATATCTGAATGCGAGTGTCTGCAGGTGGCCTAGGGGAAAGCCACAAGAGCACTAGTGATATTAGCTGACAGCTAGTGGCACAGAACTAACTCCTGCCCCGAGCCCCATTGCCATGCAGGGAGGGGCTGGAGTTCAGTGCCTCCCTCCCCTGGGAAATGGGCTCCGGCGTCCCAGGCTGCTGTAGTTGTTGACGCTGGGTCCTGAGCGAGCCCAGCCCGGAGGGAGGGAGGGGGAGCCGTGCACGTTACAAATGAAGGGCAGCCCGCTGTGAGAGGTCGGTCAGACACACCTGTGCCATGCGGGGGAGGGCTCATATGGAATCACAGGTGGCAAAAAATTCTCTGCAGCCTGCAGGGGGCCAACAGGCCCTGCCCCAGCTACTCCCAGCACCCCCCGGGCACCACACCAGGGCAGGAGGTAAAACCCCTTTCAGATACCCCCCCACAGGGCCTTCCTGGTGTCTCCTTCTTGTCTCTCAAACAGCTGGCAACAGTCCTCCCACTCGGGCACCCGGCTTGGCAGAGCTCACCCGGTCCGAGTGCTGTGCCCATGTCCCTTCAGCTCAGCCGCGCCCTAGAGCGGAGGAAACCCAGGCAGGCAGCCTCAGGCCAGCAGGGGCCAGGCTACGGGCACCCCCCTGTCCTGGAGAGCTTGGGGCAGGAGCAGCTCAGGGCTCCACTGGGGAGCCAACTGCTCCGGGGGCTGCAGAGGCCAAAGCCACAAACAAGGTGAGTGCCCTCCACGGCGAGCAGCTTCCCCCTGCCCCTGCACTCCTTCGGCGGGCAGCTCCCTGGCCTGCAGGGGAGCCAGCGCCACACAGCACGGGGGGAACGGGGTGGGGGGCAGGGAGGCCGCTAGGAACCGAGGGCGAGGTTGTGCTCAGCCTTAGGCATGCAATAAAGTTTTGCACTCCTGCCCCGGAGCCAGTCCCAGTCCCACTGGGAGTGTGACACAGCTCCACGCTAGCGTCCCCTGCTTGGGCAGGGAGATCACAGCCATGGCCTGCCCCACCGGGCCCCCTGCACACCCTGCCCCACTGGGCCCCCTGCATGCCCTGCCCCACCGGGCCCCCTGCACACCCTGCAGCGGAGCTGACGCAGCGCTCAGCGTGTGACTGCAGCATGGCGTTCCCAGCCCCTGGCTCAGTCAACAGGAGCCCCCCCCCACGGCAGCACAGGCCTCTCGATTGCCCCCAGCGTGGGCCCAGCTGTGGAGCTGGCTCCAATGCCAAGGGCTCGCTCTTTGGAGTGGTGGGTGGGGCTGGGTGCTGGGCAAACCAAGCCAGCCGAGGCCTCCGGAGAAGCTCATGCACTCGCTGGCCTGTTAACGCCTGGGCACTGCCTGCAAATCAGACCACACAAAGGCCTTGAACTGGTGCCCTGAGGTGCAAGGCTCTGCCCGCTGCCCCCAGCCCTGAGCTAATGGCACTGTGACACTTCACACCAGCTGCGGCTCTGCCCCAAAGCGGCTAGCAGAATGACCATGGCTTTGCTGTGTCTGCTCTCGTCCCTAAGCAGGACTGGCCGGGGTTGTAGCCGGCTCCTGCCAGCCAAGACAGCTGTGCCCCTGGGTGTATCTCACAAGGGAAACGCCAGCCTCCACCTTGCAGTGGTACCCACGAGAGCTCTCTGCCCACGGCGGCGGGATGGCTGCGGGAACGGAGCCGGGTTTAACGCTGAACAGACCAGGGAAGACGTAGCCTCGGGGAGAGGCCACCCCCGCCTGCCGCTGCTCTGCCTTTCAGATTGGCTGGCAGGGCTCAGCCGGTGGGCCCCACAGCATGGCAGCTGCCGGGGGCTGAGCGTGGTGGAGCGGGAGAGGACCTGGAGGGCTCTGATGTCCAGATTCCCTGCAGGCCCCCGAAGCTTCCCGACTAACCCCCTCCCTGCGATGGGCAGGAGGCCCTCTGGCCAGACACCCCAAGGGATGCTCCTCGGAGACCATCTGCTCACCCAAGCCCGCGGTAAGTGGTGACTCTCGGGAGGTGCTCCCCTGTGCAGCTAGACCCCGGGATCACTCTGTTGTATGGCACACTTGGCACTGCCCAGCAGTCTCCGAGCCCGGGGATCTGTCAGGCCCCAGTCTGTGCCAAGAGGGATCTCTCCTGTCTCCTCTCCTTGCCGGGGGCTTGTGCATTTCCAAAGTGATCCCAGCTGGCTTTACCACCTCCCTTTGGTATTGTTACTACCAGAGCTGCTGGAGGTCCCAGCTGAGCTCAGGGCATGGCCCCAAAGAGCTTAAGGCCCCAAAGAGCTTACAGCCTCAAGAGACCAAGAGTGGCAAAAGGAACTAAGGCACAGAAAGGGGAAGCGACTTGCCCAAGGTTACCCAGCAGGTCAGTGGCAGAGCTGGCAATAGACCCTGGGTCCCCTGAGCCTGTCCCGCCCACTAGCCACTAGGCCGCACTGCCTTCCCTTTTCTGCTCCTTCGACTTTCCCATCCTCCCTCACTGCAGACCCCCCCCCCGAGCTCCCAGTTTTCAGGGCTATGGCCCAGCTCGGGGGGAGGTTCTATTCTGAAGGAAATGTCCAGTGCCTCCCAGTAGCTACCGGCAGTCACAGGGCAGAGGCCCTGAGCATCAGAGCTGGGTCCTGCCTCGCGCTGGGTCCTCCCCGGCCGGCGCTGCCAGGTCTCTGCACTCCGTGAGCAGGCTGGCTTGGCCGAAGGTGAGTTCCAGATCTCAGGGCCAATCCCCGTGGCAGTAAAAGCATTGAGTGTCTGTGTCTCTCCAGCAGCCCCAGAAGGAAGATGCGGGCAGGGCCAGCTGCACCCCCTGGCACCACGGCCTCAGCGGGGAGACAAGAGTTTGCAATGGAAAGCAGCCATGAAAAGCAGGTAAATGGGGAGGGGGGGAAGAGGTGGGACAGCAAACAGGTGGCACGCCCGATGGGAGAGGGGAACAGGAGCCATTACTCAGCCCTGTGCAGCGGGAGGTGTCAGGAGGCTGGACTGTCTGTGGGCTGTTCCTACTCCTATGTCCTGGAATTGCGGCTGTTGCTGGATTCCAGCCCAGCTGGCATGTCCATACTCCCCTGGCTTCCCGGCCACAGCACTGCCCTGACCCTGCTCTGGGTGCCAGTGCAATTCCATGGCCCGCCTCCAGGGGGTGCTGCAGAGCTCCCCTCCTCTATGGCCGGGAGCGGGCGTTCTGGGGACTAGCGACCTGCTCACTGCCACTCCCACCAGGCCAAGCCCTCCTTGCACTGAATGAGCCCCTCTGTGCTGGCCTCGGCCAGCTTCTCCCCCCACCCTGGGACATGGCCCTGTTCCAAACGCTGAGGCTGGTGGAGATGGGTGGATTCAGTCATTTTTGCCTTCCAGGAACCGTGGCCCTTTGGATGAGAAACTGAGGCCGGAGCTGCTTGTACTGGTGGGCGCTGCTATGGCCGTGCCCTGACAAGCTGTGGTCCTGGGTAATGCCCTGTGCCATCTCCATGGCCTGACTCAGCGCTGACGGAGGCCTAGGGAGCAGGAAATCATCCCTCGAGTCTGGATTTCTCATACAGAACTGACCTGACCTCATGCCTCCGCCTACCCGAGCGGTCCCCAGGGGCTTTACACACCCTGGCTTTGATGCCTGCAGTGAAAGTGCCTGGGAACTCGACTGTCTCCCCAGACACCCACTGGCAGAGCGGAGCAACATCTCATCTAGAGGCTGGCACCTGCTCCAGCTGCCTGCCCTGGTGCCGCTCTGCAGGGAACCCAAGCCCTGGTACAGGACTGGAACCCACAACCATTAGATTAGAGGGAAAGTGGAGACAGTGAATGTTCGGCACACCCCTGGGCAGTGAGGGGCTCTGGGTACAGCCAGGGTGGGCGGCTTGCTGGAGATTAACATACACACACCCAGTGTGTTACTCTCTGACCCCCATGGGCCAATGACAGGAGGGCAGGAAGATTACAGACAGGGCCTGGAGGTGGGGACGGAAAGTGAGGAGAAATGGGGGGCCCTAGAGGCCCCCTCGTCTCTGCTGTCCAGCCTGTGGCGCTGACACAGGGCCACCAGCCACAGCTCTCATCTTGTCACACACCCGAGGTCTGCCAGGCCCAGAACTCGCATCCAGGACCCAGACACAACTCTCCTGGGATTGTCCCTGAAGCTAAATAGCTTTGGAATAAACCGTCTCTGTTCCCTGGGCACAAACAACCTGAGAGAGGGTGCCTGGCAAACTTATTCCCCAACAGCGGGCGCAGCACCGTCTCCGGCACACACGTGCACATGCACGAGAGGGTGTCACACAAGGATTCACCAAACATGCCCGCTCACCAATCGAGCGTCCCCCTCCACGTCATCCACCACAGGCACCCGTCACAGAAGCAGAGGCTCAGACCATGCCCCCCCACACACCTGACAAAGCCCCCAAGTGGGACCCCAGGTGAGGGACACAAACGATACCTTTTCTGCAGGAGACGGAAAACGCTGTGGGATTTGCACCCTGGCATGTGCCAGGCTCTTCCGGGTCTAGCTGCAGTAAATCATTTTCAGCAATAAAAGGGAAACCAGGGAGGCGCCGGGCGTGTGTGTGGAATGTGAGTAACATTGGGACTAAAACCAGCAGCATCTCTGGGAACGAGGTGCACTTTAAGATGCCACCTATGGAGCTGCAGAGGCGGCCACAGACGGATTCAGCTGCAGAGAGCACCACAAACAACAGACGGCCAGCAGGGGGCGCCCCCACCCATTCAGCAGCAGAGGGCGCCTCGCATCAGATGGCGCGTTCACACCCATTCTGGACTACGGGGTCCACATGCATGTTCCTCCCGTGACCACTGCACGAAGTACTCTGGGCTTCGCCTCCCCCACACGTGCACTCGCTCACCGGCAGTGGACACCCGACACAGTCCAGGAGAGGGCGCCACACAAAGATGTTCAATGCTAGAGGGTGTCACACGCAAAAAACACGCTTACACAAAACCACACCCACACACCTCACACCCACATTCACCCACAGAGCGTGCCAAATGTATACAGTACAGTACTGCCAAGGGACGGTCACACACACACACACACACACACACACACACACACACACGGCGATGTCTCCCACAAAGGCCTTGTCTAACATAAGTCGTTGCAAGGCCTTATGGACACACCTCACAATGAGCAGGCCGCTAGTGCCATTGACTCCAGTGGGTCCCCTCCCGTGTGCACAGTTCTGTCTATCCCCGTCTGTAGTATCAGGGATCTCAGGAGCACATGTGCCCACATGCACACCCGCAATCATACAACCCCTGCCCCCCATGCAGACACACGTGCAGACACACACATGCAGACACACACGTGCATGCAGACACCCGTGCAAATACACAGGTGCACACGCACGCGTGCACACGCTGAGACACACACATATGGCGACAGAAACGAACGCCTGTACCCCCCCGACACACGCCTGCACCCCCACACGCGTAGACATGCACACACGACTGCGCTGCGGTTCAGCGAGGGGCGCCCCGGGGGGTCACACCGGCCCCTTGGCAGAGCCGTGGCCAGGGCAGCCGGCCTGTAGATGGTGCTGCTCGCCGGGCCGGGCCGGGCCGGGCAGGTCCCTCGCTGCCGGAGGAAGCAGGAAGCGCCGGGCCGGGAGCCGGGAGCGCGGTCTAGGGGCTCTCCCCGGCCATGGTGAACCTGGGGCTGTCCCGGGTGGACGACACCGTGGCTGCGAAACACCCGGTCGGTGGCAGGGGCTGGGCGGCGCTGGGCAGCGGGGCGGGAGGGCTCGGATGGGGGCCCCGGCGGGGCAGGGCGCTCGCTGCTCGGCCGGCGCACGGGCTGCCCCCGGCGGAGGGGGCTGGTGGCCGGGGGCTGCGGGGAGCAGATCGGGGCTGTGCGCTGCCCCCAGCCCGGGCCACGGGCCAGGATCTTCCCTCGCCAGCAGCCCCGGGCTCGAGCGGGCCCTGCCCAGAGCCCGGGCCCAGGGCAGCGGTGGGGTGAGGGGCCGGGGCCGCCAGGGGCAGGACCGGCTCGGAGAGGTGGAGCGGGGAGTAGCGGGCATTGCCCTGGCCCCGCCGGGTGCAGGTGTCCTGTTTTCATAGCGGGGCGCGGCAGGGTTTGCCCCTGGCGGGCACTGGGGACAGGGGGGACAGGAGGCGCTGGGGTCCCCGAGCCGCCCGCCGGGGGTGATGCACGTCGGGAGGGACAGGTGAGATCCCCGGGCAGGTGGCGGGGGTGGACTCGAGCCCAGGGTTTCCTCGTTTGTGGTTTTCACCCCATCTCGTCTGCTGCCCCCAACTCCCTTTCCAGGGGCTGCAGGAATACGCTGCGTGCCAGTCCCACGCGTTCATGAAGGGCATCGGGACCTTTATCACAGGTAGGGTGCAGCGGGCCGCCCTCCTGCTCCTCTGCAGGCAGACACCGTCGGGGCCACTGGGCATCACGGGGCCTGGGGGTGGGGAGGCCAGGTTTAGGGCACTAACAGCCACACACCCCCGCTCTTTGGCTCTCACTGCCCATTTACCCCCGCCCCCCCCCCCCCCGCCTGCTCATCCAGCTCCCAGCAATGGACCGGAGCCAAAGCTCTG